>NC_087068.1:28408760-28512801 GCF_963678635.1 Symsagittifera roscoffensis | reverse complement strand
GGTAGATAAAAAATAAAGCTTCCGAATCAATCACGAAACTAAATCTTTTTGCTGATGTTTTGTTGGTTAAAAAAGCTTAAAATATGCATCACAAACAACTTAAATGAGGGAAAAATGAAAAAACTTATAAGTTTGAATGAATTGGAAAACTTTTTTAAAAAATCTCATTTTTCATAGAACCAACGTCTAGAAAAAAGCATAAAATATAAGCAATTTAGATGCAACTTCCAAGACAGAATGGAAAAACCAAAGGGATTATAATCAATTATAATCGATTATAATGGATTTTTGTGCAAAAATAAAGAACTAGAAATTCGAATGAAATTAATGGATTATAATCAATTATAATTGATTATAATTGTATCGAAAAATAGACGAATAAATAATCGATTGTAATCGATTATAATGGATTATAATTAATTATAATTTGATTTTAAAAAGAGAGATTTTAATCGATTATTAATTGATTAAACTCGATTGTTTCTCAATTTTAGTAAGACTGATGCTAAAATCGTAATATAGTCAATTATTAACGCTTGAAACTGGATGCGGGATTGCCTTCATATCGTGAATAATGGTAGTCTTCGTACATTCATTAGTCATTGAGGTAGATAGTCTTAATTCTTAAGTTATCATTTATCTTTCTCTACCGCACGACTGGTGTTGATTTCGCTTACTCTTCCAGGCTGCACTGGCTCGGCTGCACGGTCTTTGACCATGAATTATTGCTTATTTCTTCTGCAGCTTTCATTGACAGCAGAATTTCGTGCGCTTTCCGGAAACAAGCGTAGCCCTGCACTTCAAATCTTTTGAAGCCCCGAAACTTTTGACCGTGAGCAATGGACCGAATAGCTCATGTGATGCAGAAAACTCTTTAAGTATAAAATATCAAGTTAGTAATTTCAGGGTTGAAATCAAAATCGGTGAAAATATCTCAAACTTTTCAATAATGTGCTAATAATGTGCTAATGCTTTTCAATAATTTTCAATAATGTGCTTCAATAATGTGCTAATAGCATGCACTACTAAAACTACACACTAAGTTCTCAATGAGTTCACTGGCAGGAATTTGAAAATTAAAAAATTGCTTCATTTCAAAAAACTTCAAAAACTTTCTAATTAAAGTAATGAACATTGTTTTGTTAGTAAACTTCTTCAAAAAGCAAACATGAAAGTTTTGGTCCGGTGCAAACATCCGATATGTCAAACAGCCGCTAAGTCAAACATCACCTGTAATAATATAAGGTTAGTATTTCAAAAACAAGCCGTAGTTCAATTATCCGGTTCCAACGTAGCCGATTTTTATTTTAAGGTCTTTGCAGCGATAACCCGCTCTAATTTTCATATAGGGTCCTACCCTATGTTGGCAAGCTCGCACCACGTTGGCGCGACCACGGCGATCCGCCTTCAATCGACCACTATAGAACCTTTTAAATGAACGGTATGAATCGGATCTTTGCCCTACTTTTTGAAAATTGTCGGATGTTTGCCCTAATAAAGCTGTTTTTCGGATGTTTGACATATCGGATGTTTGCGCGGTACCAAAACGTTTTGCCTGATTTTATTGGAAACTTCTGCAGAAAAACTAAAGCAAAATTGTTGGATGTTTTGCGCTAGCTTTATGACAAGCAGACTTATTCAAACCGAGGTAACTTTGAAGCACTATAATATTAAATTATTAGATTCGAGTTTATTGGGTCTTAGCCCGCTTACTTTCTACGTTCCGTTCAATCACATTACGTTCCACCAAATTTTTCTACCTTTCACTCTTTTTTCCAAGGCACAGTTTGGGTATGAACTATTGAAAAATTTTCCAAGCTTGGCTATTCAGCCATTTTATTTGAATTAAAAAGGTAACGTGAAACAAGAAACACTGGAAACAAGTGAAATAAAGCAATTTGACAAAAAACTCAATGGTTTATTAATGTTGCCGACCAATAGTAAATTTTCAAGAAAACTTACCATGCATTGAGTATTACCTGCAACCGTGTTTTGTCTTTTTTATCATAGAAACGTTGCAAGATACTCAACTATATTCTAAGCTCAAGGATCCGATATTCTCGAATTTTTTTAAAAAGAGGTGTAGGCGTTTTTTTTCAACAGAAGCAAAATGTTTCTCGATCCAAGTTCTGAAAAAAATGGCTCTGTTCAAGTTGGGTAATGCGTGATCTGTATCCATTGCCACTCATTTGAACTTAGTAGAGGGCACAATTTCTCAAGTTCCCGTCTTTTTTCTCTGACACACTACTTGTGAAGATTTGATAATTGCTTCGGACTGCACCGGCTGGAATACCCACCGTCTCACTCTTACCGCATGTCGCAGAAGAGCTTCTACTGCATTTTAAACTGGTAATGGATTTGGCAACGTATCTTTCAATTGCCGGGCTGCAACTTTACCTGGGCATTGTAACCTAAGACTGTCGGCAAGGGTCCTGATAGCCAATGTATCGCGCGTGAAACTCACTGTGTATTGCTAGAGTGTTTTGTGATCACTGGAGATTAAATTATTGATTGAACTACTGTTTTTTTTTTACCACTATGCTATCTAAAATTGAAAACTTCTTCAGAGAAACCAAAGTCGTCGCAAAATCTGCGATAATTTCAGAACTCGGCCACGGGGCGAAAATCTCAGCCCATTTACAGGAGTTTGACTCAAGAATAAGTCCCCTTTGAAACAAATTTAAAAATTTAGATTTTGGACTAAATGTTTACTGGCTCTAAAATACTCAAAACAGTACAGAGAAGACCTCGCGTTTAAAGAGAGACAGGAAAGTCAGTTTGGAAAACTAATTTGAATAACCGACAAAACTCTCTTTCAATTGATACATAATCCGACCTGTGTCCCTTCTCACGAAAATCTTCTCTGCTCTGGGTTTTTAACTGCTATCCTATTTAGGTAATTGTAACATAAAAATAGTATTAGATTTTAAAGTTTTTTTTCTAAACTCAGGAAGTATAATAATTTATCAAATCACTGAAACAAAAGGTGAACTCGCACAAATTTTTGATGAATATATTGCACTTTGTAGACTAATTTACAAGTATTGTTCACAAGTTTAGTATGTTCTCCATTTTGTTTGTTTAATTATTTTTTTTATTCACGTGCATAGATTGGGTATGTTCTGTTGTGGGGACATGACTGTGTTTGTGTTGTGGGATAAGTGCTGTTGTTGAGTCATCTGTTGGGTAATTTGTGGGTTGTGTTGGTGTTGTCCTGGTGGTCCGTTAGTTCCATTTGAAGGGTACCCACTAATTACACCTGAGGGTAAAGTGGCACTGGCAGAATCTGTAACAATGATCAGAGTCGATCTAATTTCATCTAAATGACCCATGAAAATTTGAAAAAAGAAAGGCTGATAGATATTTCACAGCTTTTAAAACGAGGTGCAGAGGTATAGCAAACTTTTCGATTAAGATCATGTTCCCAGAATGATCACTTGACTTGATGAACCGCAATTAAGTAACGTTTCATTTGGATAAGTCAGGTTTTATTTGGATATCTCACCTGTGTTCTGTTGACTGTAAGGGTAATACGCGAAGGCATTAATTGCACTCGGGTCCATATCTGAAAAAAAACATAAGGAAAGCTGATAGTTTTATCAAAAAACTTTTAAATATGATAGATGGTCGTTTCACCTTCAGTAAAAATTTGCAAAAAAAACAGACTAAGATAGGATCAAAGTTGCTCTTACCCGGAGCCATACGGAGTGACAGTTTGCTCAACAAATCAATGGCCGCGTGACTCGCGTTCTCAGCTGAAATCAACAACTCCTGGTGCAGCTGCTGATTCCCGCCTGCCCCTGCCCCTGCCCCTGCCCCACCCTGTTGACTCCTCTGGAGTGTCGAGGTGGGCTGCTGGAAGGAGTTGTTGTCTGCTATGTTGCCACCGGTGCCACCCGGCAGCATGGCTTGTCCTCCCGTTGTATTGTTACTGCTATACTGGGACAGTTTCTGGTGGTTGTAGTTAGGTGATGATCCTGGAATAGACTTTGTTTGGAATGATACGGTTTCTAGTTTAATTATCAGTTGAAATATGCATTCTATTTCTTTGTATTTAAACAATTTTTAAAAATTCAAGTTGTCAGCCCAATATTTGACGAAAAAAAAACAAGTTCAATGCTGATATCATTTTATACCGATCTTTTAAAGTTCTCATCTGTTTTTCTGAAGAGGTTCAACTTAAGTTTATCTTAGTTCAGTTAATTTTTGTGACTTTAATGACATCTGATTCACCTGTAGTTGTGGAATTAGATGAGAAGTTTCCGAGAGTCTGCGAGTGATTTGAACTAGGAGCAGCTGTCACAGGCTGACCAGTCCTCAACATCTTCATCAAACTTTCAAGTTGGACCATCAGCTCCCGTCTCGATTCCTGAAGACATCCCATTCTTTGCTCCAATTCCTCTTTCCTCTGTCTCAGTGAACGGAGTTCATGAACTAAACTGGGGTTGTTAGGGCCTCCTGGGACCCCTCGAGCACCGGGCATGAACTGACCCGAAGCTGACATCATGCCTCCCGCGTGCATTCCGCCGGCGGCTGCGGCTGCAATGCTGCTCATCCGACTGGTCTCGTCCCGTTCTTCTTTAAGCCGCGCTATTTCTCGCATGATGTCTCTGTAAATACGGATCATTAAGATTAGGTAACTCTCGAAAAAAAATAAAAGAATTTAATCCGAAAGTAAAAAACATAAAATTAACGTTATCCATTTTAGCACTACGTTTCATTTCACTTTTTGAAATCCTTGTAGATGAATAAAATGATAAAAAAGAAAGTTCTTTTGTAACGTTTGAACTATTCTCTTGCAGACATTTCTAAGAGGAGTTTTTGGACCAAACCATTGTATTCAGTTCAAGGAGACTTTTTGTAAGTATTTTAGCCTCAAACTAAATGATTTCAACACTCATCAATCCTTCAGAAAATAATATCGGATCAAAAGAGAAATAAATTGACCTTGACCACTAGATACTCACCTGTTCTTCTGGTGTAAATCTGCTAGAATCTCCCTCTGTTTCTGATTCCTACTCATGTCGAAATTGGGATGGGGATGTGGGAGGCTATTGTGTCCAGTAACACCCCCTCCACCTGAACCGAGAGTTCCGCTGTTTTGCAAAGTGCCTCCCATAACTCCATTTCCGCTCATGGGGGGTCTGCCGCTCTAAAAAGGGAACAAATAAATTACCAATAGAAAAAACCTTTGAATATATTTTTCGAAAAAATTGAGCAGTTTCAATTGTCAGGTATTTTCCAAACTTTTCAGACAGAAAGTATCTGATTTGCGAAGTATTTCTTTTGACAATGTTTTACTTTAATTAGAACGCGGAAAATAGAACAGAAAAAAGCTCAATACAAAAAACGGTCACAAATAAACTTCTACAATTTTAAATTAAGTATAACAAAGATAATAATAGCAGGGGCGGATCTAGGATTTGCTCGCGGGTGGATTTCAAAACAAAATAGAAACTTCAGTAGTCCTTTTTTTTCTTTTTAGGACAACCAAATTGATTTTCTGAGCTCTCCAAGAACACCTTAAAAACCAAATGTTCTGGGCCGCAGACATTTTATGAAAAAAAAACAGGTCAAAAAAGGCGTTTTTTGCCTTTTCAGGAAAATTTTCAAAAAGTTGCGTATGGCATACAGCAATCAAATATCAAGCTAAGTTATCATTATTTTTAGCACTGAGATCATAGAGAATAGTCTTTCGATCAGTCTAGTGATGTGTCCTTCCGGAAATCAACTATTATAACAGTTCTATATCAAAGGTCCGATTAATTAATCAGTTTCAGAAGTGTCATTTGTTTCCTTGTTGACAGGAACTATTGCAGCCATATCCAAAATATAAGGTTTGCTCTAGATTAAACTTACACTTTTGCTATGGACAGAAGATAGGTCCTAAATTTACACTTAAGTTTCATCCTAGTCTCACTAACCAATGAGTTGAGTGTTTCCTGGGCCAGTTTGGCCGCATATCTGGCGATGAGTCTATGTTCGTCGTCCATCTTGCCCCCTCCTACTCCCCCTCCCCCTCCACTCTCCAAAGCCTCAGACAGTCTGCTGAACAAGATGATTCAAGTCAGCACACAAGACTTAATTGTTGAAGACATTAAAATTATTATGGGAAGACCACTTGATGAAAACATTTAAGACAACGTTACACTTTTAACGTACTATTTATTTAACGTACCATTTTAAGAACGTACTATTCATCAGACTTTTTCAAGAAACCCCACCTCCTCTATTGCAAAGGGGAAAAGCATTACTAGGTTCGAAACTTGCATGCCGCAGAGCAGAGTAGAACTATTTCTTTATAGAGGTGGACAAGTTACCATAGATAGATAAGTTTGATTGTAAAAAAGAAACTCGATAGCATTTTAGCTTGTTTCTAGGCGCCTGACGCCTTGCGGAGAAAAATTTAGGCCATAGTTTCCTCCCCTCTTTGGTTGTTGTGCATTTAACACAGAATTTTCCAACACCATAATCAATAATAAAATCTCCATACAAAATAAAACAATCTATTTTATAACGAACTATTTTTTTTCTAATTTGTTTGCCGTTTTTTTCTTCCATGCTGTTTTTTCCAACAATTTTGGAAAGAAAACAAAAAAAAAACTTTTTTAAAGATGGAATATTCTGTCTACCTTTCGTAGTTAGCTAGCAATGCTGGGTCTCTAATAGAGGGCGGGACCATTGAGCCAGCAGCAGTGCCACCAGAGGTTAGTGACAGTAACCCCGCGGGGTTGCCTAAGGATGACTGGGCGTGGTTGGATGAGATGCCTCCGCCTCCGCCCCCTCCTACGCCGTAGTCTGTTACAGGTTGAGCAGGACTAGAACAAGAAAAAGAAACAGATATCAAAAGAGGTCAAACTGGCGTTTCAATTTGATTTTTTTGACTTTGGTTTCCTTGCATAACAGTTTTTTATACCCACAAGTGATAGCGTGAAAACTGTTTACTTAGTAGGTTTTTAATTGATTGATGCAAAATTAAGCATTTTTGGGTTGTTCCAACTGATCGCAAAAAAAGATCGCAAGAAGAACAGAATGTTCCGACGACCAGAGCCTTATAAAATACTAGGAAAAGATTTTTTTCTAATTAGTGTCGTTGTTTTTGGGAGGTGTTAAAGAAAAATTGAGCAAACATAGCCAGAAGACAGTTGGAAAAGACTCAATGAACGCAAGTAAACAGAAAAAACATAATGACTTGTTTTTTGAAAAAAATCTTGACTTTCGAATTTTCAAAAGAAAAGATTTCCTTAAAGCTCTGAGTTTCTAAAACATTTTATGATTGAAACTTTTAAAATAAAATTAACCTAAACTGAGAAAACTGGATGAATAGGTAAAACTTTTATTTCGCGTGGAATTCGATAATTATATTCCACTTTCGAAAGTAGAAATCGATCACGTTTCTTATGACCTTTACATTTTTGCTGTCCGATAGTGGAATTTGCCTTCCTTTTAACAAAGGAAATGTATTGAATAAAAAAGAAATCAAAAATCAAACCGCAAAAAAGGTATTTCAGGCTGAACAAACTTTGAGATTTTTGCTGAAAAGAAACTCATCGACTATGTTCATCGACTCCTAATAACCAAAATTATGTCGGATATTTGAAACAAATTTTGTTCGATTAAACCATTGAAAAAAAATGTGACGCTAATTCGTATTTTTGTGGAAAACAAAAAAAAACTAAAACACATTCAAATAAAAAATTCCTCCCCATTTTTCAAATAGTTGGAACAACAAACTGTGCATTATTTATTCAAAAACAATTTTTAGAAAAATTTTCAATGGTTTTTCAATAGACTACTGCGGGGATTTAAATATATGTTTAAAAAACACAACCGCACCATGTAGGGAATTTTTGAGAGCAAAAACGCAGTGAAACTGCTCGTATAAACCCTCATAAATTAATTTTAAAAAAATGATCACAGGTGAAACGCTTTTTAAAATTTAAGCTCAAGACAACAATAATTTTTGAATGGTATTAAAAAAATTCTGTCAAAAAAGGCTAGTTAATTCTGTCAAAAAATTTGTTTGAATAAGAAAACCACCCCGAGCACAAATATTCCGTTACTTTCTTTACGAAAATCAGAATAAAAAACTTTAAGTAAAATGACGTTTCAAGTACAAGAACTACGTTGAGTCAAACTCCTGAAATCAAATTTTTAAAACGGCGGTTTGCAAAACCTGTTAAAAAGCGCAAAGATTGTAGAATCTAATACATGCTAGAAGCAGTTTTTTTAAGAAAATAATCAACACAAATATGATGAATTGTTCAGAATTGGTTTTAGAAGTAGCGGTGCAGTGCTGTTCGCTCTAACTTGTAATTAGTTTTCTGCAATTATAATTTATAGTCTCGTCTCTATTATATGTTCGGAATTGGGTTTCATTTTATTAAGGAAGTACAGGATATGATTTTTTCGGTTGGCAAACGGTTGGTTTAAAGCGATAGTTTCGCGCGAGTGTAACATACAAATCTTTACCGAAATTCAAAAATAAAGTAGTCTAACAATAATGATGCAAGAAAAGGACATAGAAAAACTATCAAACCTTATAAAAATAAATTTCTGAAAGGGTTAGCTTCAGTCATTCCAGTTCATCTCCTCGCGCTATGATTTTGATCTATCAAATGATGGCTCCGAAATAAATTTTGGGGTTCTCTTAATATTTGTCTCAGATTTCTCGGAATTCAATAGGTCATGAGCAGAAAAATTTCAGAAAAATTTCAGAAAAAGGACTGAAATTAGTGACTGACTGTTACCGTTGCCTTGCTGATTACGCAACTCCCGTCTGAATTGATAAAGCATAATTGATAAAGGGAAATAAAGACAAGATTTGAACGTTCTTTTTTGTAGCTGAGAATCAAAACATTTATTTGGTGTCAATTTTTTCGTAGCAGGCACAAATGATTAAAATATTCATGGTACATTCGCGAAATATTGTTGCTCAATATCTGAAAAAGAGAGTCAACATTCTCATTTTCCAGGAAAATGACAAAGTTATCTAGATTCATGTACTCAGTGTCTGTTAAGACAATGAGAGTGAGCCTCGAGGCCGGCTGGACAAACAAAGGGCAGAACAAAAGGAAATGAGGAGGTGGTGTTGTCTTTTTATCGGGCCAACAAATTTCAACTTCTCGTAGAGACAGTTTTTTTGTCCTGAGCAGCAAAATCGAGCGATTTAGGATAGTCTCGACTGGGGGCAACGGCATACCACTAAAGATACCAGCCGATCAGTATGTTCAATAATTCGGCTCTTTTCTAGTTTCCCGCTCTTCTCGTAAATTTACAATATAAAGTTGTTTAAAAATTGTTCTTGCGGCAATCTGTATGTAAGAAATTATGTAAATTTTGTTCACAAAGTAAGTTTGTTTTGCATTTTAGAATATCAAAAGTCATTTGAAATAGGCTTTCAAAAAAGGAAGTTAAAAAAATCAAAGTGGGGAACTGGAAACATTTGTTTTCGCTTAGCAACTTTTTCAAAAGCGACCCGCACCTAGCGCCTATGAATCTTAATGAGTTATATTGTATTCGTATAGTCAATATCTATAAAAATACAAAATAGTCTATTATAATCCATTCAAATTGAATTATAATCCTTATTTTTGACGCCAATATAACCCATTATCAGTGATTATAATTTTTTTGAGAATTTTTTGATGAATTTTCAGTTTTGTTTGACATTTATGTCATTTCCTGTTTCGTGCAGTTTCATAAATTAAGTTTCATAATTCTTACATTGTTCAACTTTTTCAATTCAGCGGTTTTTTGACATTTTATTTGAACTTCATTTTACCAACAATCGCCTTTTGCCTACCCCCCACCCCCCCCCCCCCCCACACACACACACACGTTCAAGTAGGAGAAGAACTGTTAATGGTTCAGCGAAGGAGGGGTGAGAAATGGCTGAAAATGAGAGGTGGGGTTGGTGTGTTAAGGTTTGATTTCAATGGTTGAACGAATGGGTTAATGGTTGATCTCCGCCTGTTTTACCACCCCCAGTTTACCCCTTCACTCTAGTTTATCCTCTTCAATTTCAAGAAAGACACTTTTTGGCAGAACTAACCTAATTTGAGAAAACTGGGTCAACTTGTTACAATTTTAGACCGCAGTTTTATACAAATAAGGTTTTTTTTCCTTCGTTGAAAAGTCCCTTCGTTGAAAACTTCATTCGATGAACGCACTTGAAATTATACTTTTTTTGTTCTTTATTCCTGTAGAAAACATACCGAAAAACTTCTGGTAAATTTTTAAAAATTTCTGCAAACTAATCGAACTACTTTTTAAAGAAAAAGGACTCTTAAAATCGGTTATATGAACGTGTTTTATTTCAAAAAAAATCATTTGTAATGGATTATATTGACAAAAAATGATTTTAGTGCCATTAATCATGATTTTTAATCGAATATAATGAAATATAATGGATTAATATTTTCCTAAAATATTCGACTGTAATGCCAATATAATTGAGTTCGTGTTCTGAATTTTGCATCTCTAATGGATTATATACGAATAATTTTCGTCTCGATAAAAATAAACATATTTAACAAAAACAAAGCTGAAACTCAGTCTGCATTTTAGCCAACTACATTTTTTTATACATTACTGTGTCATGTGTTTAATTATTTTAAGTTATCCCAGTGTGAGTTATCCCAGACAAAAAGTTAGGTAGTAGAAACTTCAGATTGATAAACAAGATAAAAATTTTCTCAAACTATAGAAATGGGACCAAGTTATCATCATCCTCCTCCACCCCCCAAATCATACAATAATTAATCATAACATCAGACAAACAAATAATAATAATAAATTTCTTATAAAACATGGCTACAAATCTGGGTACAAAATGGCTACAAAACTGTGGAAATAAAAAATTTCTGATTGGATTGCTTTATATCAGTTCAAACTTCCAGCCCTATAACAGCCCTATATGATGATGGGAAAAAGTCAATTTTCGATTTATTTTCAAAAAAAATTATGGCCGTAAAACTTTGAAATAGTTTCAAAAAAATAAATCAATTTGAGAAATCTGGAATTTTAATTTAAGGTTTTATTCTGCTGAGAAATTTCCTCATTTCCTGTTTCGTAACTGGAGAGCAAAATTTGATTTCTTTAGCAAATGAACTCGCACTGAACTCACAAATTGTCTATATATCTAAGGTCGCTCACAAAATCATTTATATTTATGAAAGCTATATAAGAGATATACGTTCATCAATACTTTGATATACGTTCGTCAATACTTAAACACAATTGCTGTAGCCAAGAAACAACATCGAATCATTTTTGCGATACTAACTGAAAACTGTTTTTCCCACTTAAAAATTGTTTTAAGAAAATTGAACACATAATACTCACATAATACACATATTACACATAATACTTAAGTTGAGTTTTACTGCTAAGCGATAGTTTACAAAAAAAAAATCATTTATTTTTGTTATTAAGCCAAACCGCAGCAATGCGAATTTTGAACGCGCAAAGATTATTTTTTTTGGGTTCTAAAGAGCTGTTTTTTTTACTTGAAATTTTAATTGCTCCGTCTTTCGTAGAAAATGATGGAACATGTGTGCAAGGGGTGGATTATTTTTAAATAAATTGCGACATTTGAACTACTCAATTTGACATTCTTATATCATCTGATAACGAATGCTTCCTTGAGCTCAGAAATTTGAAAAAAAGTGTTTTATCTGCAACATGCTTGTTTAAAAAAATAACTTGAAGTATTTAAAAAATTCCGTTCAAAAGTAAATCCATGAAAAGTTGAAATGTGTTCTAAGAAAAAACCACACCAAGCTTAGATATTTCCTTCTTTGTTCAAAAATCGAAAAATAAAAAAAAAGAAGACTGTTGGTGTGTCAGGACAAATTTCTGAAACTTCAAACTTCCTTTTAACTGGTATCAAATTTATTTTGCTAATTAAGACTCATGTAAATTATAAACACGACTGCTCACACCAGGGCAAAACCTTGAATGCTCAAAATGTCCTTTGACTGGTCTAGAATATTTTTTGGTAAATGAAGTTTTGTTAAGCTATGAATCTTAGGCTTACAAAAACAAATTTGATATGTTAAATTTTGAGTCATGTTAGGAATTAAAATAACCAAATAGCTTGCATTAACTCAATGTCTACGAACGATTTTCTAGTGCGAGAAAAAAATTCTAGAACATTTTTCTAGTGCGGGATAAAAACAACAAGCAGTTTTAGCCGTAATCTTAGTAGGTTACTATAGTGGTGTGCACACTCGGCTGGTCATTTTCAGATCAAAAGATCGTTCCCCGAAGGATCAGGGTTTTGTAAAGAAGGTCTGAATAAAAAAAATATCCGAGCATATGAATTCCGCACTTTCTTCGAAAGTCGGAATAAAAAAAGGCAATGATATCGGACCATTAAAGCAATTACAATTTCGCGACGAGGTATAATTTACCACACTTAAATAGCTTGCATTAAGCTTTCAGCATCAAACTGTAAATCGAGCAGTTTAGATTGGCTTGAGGAAGATTATATGATATTTGCCCAACCTGCCAGAGACCACAATGAGCCAAGGATCAATCACTCGAGTGAGGAAACAATTTTTTGGAACCTTGTTTGAATAAACAAAACCACCCCGAGCATACATATTTTTCTTTTTCGGAAAAACGGAATAATTATGGACTGCCAACATCAAACATTAACTGTTAAAACTTGCGTCTATGGAAAATAATTTTGACCAGTTCCTCGTTTCAATTGAAAAATTTTAAAGCTCAGGATAATTTGGCGCGTATAAATAATTTGCGCTACGATGCGCGCTTTGAAGATTACATAAAAGTATACTTCATACGCACTTTGAAGGTTTTATATATAATGCTGAAAGCGTAACACAAATAATTTAAGCGTGGAGGTGTATCGCGGACTGAAACTAGTTCCGAATTTAAAAGAGGAATTGGTCATGCTAATTTTTTTGCCGACCCAAATTTTATAGTTTATCAAAAAACTTCAAACCAAAAATCCAGAACGAGGGCCGTATTGGCAATTTTCAAACCCCAGAACTTAAAAAAATTTGCAGGCAACATGATTTGTACCATGGAACCTATAGAGTATGTTTTCATTGAAGTATAAACTTTCTTTTATGATCTATTTTTTATCGCCAAAACTGGCCTGAATAAAAAACCACCCCAAGGGTATATATATATTCCTTACTTTCAATGTGTTAATAAGTTGATAAAGCTGTTTTCAAATGGCGAAACTATATATAAATGACTTGAGGTCACTGCCTTGTGGGCAACGGTGGAAATATGACGGATATGATGTTCAATTACTTCTGATAAATTGTGAAGAAAGGAAATATTGACCCAGAAAAGGAAAACAGGTGCAAAAGGACAGTTCAGAAAGGAGAAATTTACCCAGTGCTAATGGTAAGAATGAAAATAAGGAGCAAACTTTGGTAAAATACAGAAAATGTTAACTTCGATTTTTTGCTTACAAGTTATATCTCCGCAAAATGGAATTATTATTGCAAGAATTATTCACTATGACCATGTATACTTTTGTTTTACTGCTTTTTCGCAGAGTAAAATATGAATATTTAAAACTTTGAACAAACTACAGCTATATTTTTTGTCTGGTCATCAATGACTTGCTTCGTAATAAGCTGACAAGTAATACCAAAAGAAAAGAAGTTTACGATATGGTACTATTTTTATGACTTAAGTGAGCTTACTTTGCAAAAAAGCACCAGAAGATAAAAATTGACCATACCTTTCAATATATGCTGCAGTTGCAGAATTTTCGGTCCAAGTCTTATAGGAGTAATAACAATGTCATTAGCAGGGAAACTCGAAGGGTTCATTGGAAGGCTAATTTTTCCATTTGAAGTAGTTCTAGCTCGAGATCATTAAAATTCAGACTAGCTTCTTAGAGTAGTTATACCTTTTTGTTCAATTTTGGGGGCAGTCTTTTTTCGACACGAAGTTGTATCTGTTTTTATTTGATTGTCTCCGGAATAATGGAAATTATTTCCAAGCAAGACGAACGAAAAGATAGATTCAATATTTCTGAAAAAGGTAAAAAAGCAGACATCAAAAAAATAACGCAAGCAAAAAAAAAACGAAAGAAATCTGGGACTGAATTTATTTTTTCGGTGAAAACTATTAATAGTTAGTTGGTGTATCTGAAGATTATTGAATAGAAGTGCCTTTTTCACAGCAGAGAGAAAAGTAGAGAGGTTTCAAAGAGTGTGGTAAATAACGGGCCTTTTTAAAATCCAAAATGGGAATTGAAATGAATCCAATTTTGACTGATTTATATCCTCGCTATTCAATAGTTTACGACATCTAGAGACGCTCAGAGGGAGAGCTTCCTAAGCGTAGTTGAAAAATAGAAGTAAAAGGCCTTTCCCTGTGCTACTATTCAAAATCCCGCCGTTCCTATGGAATCATGCACATTTTGGGAATTAAAGACCACGGCGTAAAAACAGCTCTATAAAGCACATAGACTTTAAAAAATCACGTACCATAAATTTGCCTTATCCACTGAAAATAAAGCCAGTTTTACGGCAATAAAACGTTAGAAAAAGATGGAAAAGAGAACATAGATAAAAGAGCGACTTTTTGTGACATATTTGGTATGAAATGATGCTCATGAATGGCATCGATTGCCTAAAACAAAAGGTAATATAGCAAGTGACAGGAACGAAGACAAACCATTATCAGCAATTTAGACAATAAACCAACCCGTGGTGTCGTATAACAAATGTGGCAATGGTATTAGAGCGACGGAACAGTCATATAACATACGATGTTGAGAAAAAAAAACAGAGAAAAAATGGCATTATTTGTATTCCGGAAATTCACATATAGTCAGCAATTTCTGTTCTCGTAATTGCATTAAAACAGACAAATTTGTCTTGATAAATTACAGTGTTAATAAGTTTATCTGATAAGATTGCATCACGAATTGATTATTGTTCCGACTTTCGATACGAAAGTAACGGAATATTTGTGCTCGGGGTGGGTTTTTTTTTCTTCAGACAAATTTCGACTTTTTAACTAGCCATTTTTGACGGATTTTTTTTTATATCATTCAAAAGATATTGTTGTCCTGAGCTTAAATTTGAAAAGATATTTCACCTGTGATCATTTTTCGTAAAGTTATGAGGGTTTAAAGATTGCCATTTTGGCCAATTTGACCAATTTGGGACAATTAACGCGCGATATAATTCGCGCTATTAACGCGTAAGCGGAGATTTAATCCGTCTTATAAATCGTTCCAAATTGGTTGAACGAAGCTTATTTGCCATAATTGATTTGTTACAAGGAACGAAATCTATCTTTCTGTACTTTATATGGCGTGTGGGGGGATGATTTTCATAAAAAATTTCAAATTTTAGAAAAAAAAATTCGTTTTTATTTTATTTCATTTAATTTTTTTATGTTATTACTGCTGCTCCATAAACCTTAAAAGGCAGTCGGATCATTCAGGGCTTCGCCCTGATACGAGCAGTCTTGTTCGTCTATACATTTGTTTAGAAATTATTAAACTATTCTCTCAAGGACAAATCTTGAATTTTCTTGAGTGTTTTAAAGAAGACAAAAATTCGAAAAAAATACATTTTGTGAAATCTGCTGAAACGCCATCCAGACCCAGTTCAGGCGCCGCGTGAAAGTTCTGCATGATTGTGGCAAAACGCCGGTTTGTGCATTTTTGAAAAAATAAGACCGCAAACTAGCTTTTTATGGCGTGTGCCAACCCCTCAAATTAGTATAAAGTGGCACGCGGAACATTTTCACAGAAGTTTTAGAGTTGCTTGGGCAAAAGTTGATTTCGTGAAGCAGAATAAAAAGGATTAAGCTTTAGTAGTGAAATAGTTCAAATCTTGAGGGGGAGGGGCATCGTTTCCTCATCCCCCAGGCCTGCTCCTGGCCTTGCTTTGAGGATATGAAAAGAAAAACAGCGACAAAGAGTAAGGTTTAGAGTTGTGAGGCTAGTAATTCAATTGCTATCAAAAAGAAAAAGGCATCACTAAAGAAATCAGAAATAACCAATGTCTCACAATTTAATGCGATTTAATCGAACAAAAGAGTGATTGAAGCAAAAAATAATCTCACCTGAAAGCTCTTCTTTTTCAAAAATTTTTTCTGATTGACATTTGTTTGAAAAACTAACCCATATTGAGAAAACTGGATCAACAGCAAAGGTAATATGAGAAACGAAACCTCTTTTAGAAACTAAACGTCAATCAGGTTTGTCCGCAACATTTACACTTTGCTAGTGGCGGATTCATCTTATTTTAAGCAAATGATTTTTCAGAAAATTTGAGCGTGAAAATTTAAAAAATATTCCGACAAAAAATCGAAACGATTGAAATAGGTTCATTGACCTTATATTGCAAATGTCGATATAATGAAATACAATAATTCGTTGAGCAAAGTTTGTCTCTTCTTCAAATTGATAACTGTATACAAAACAATACAAAAAAGCCAATAGCTAGTTAGAAAAGAGTCAATGAAACAAAACAAAGTAAAGATTTGTTTTGAAAAAAATTCAACTTTCGAACTTCACAACAAAAACACATGGCTTTGATTTTATTTGTATTTCAAAAACCATTTATGATTGAGGCATTTGTGACAAAGGGCCTTGAATTCCTTTTAAAAAGTGAACTCAAATTGAAAAGAAAACTTCAAATCGCGACAAAGTAAGTTTGAATTTGAACGAAATTTAAGACTTTTACTGAAAAACCGTCCCACAAAGTCATCACGGCCTATATAAGAGTCTAAACTAGGTGGCTCTTGAAAACCCTATGTTTTCCTAGGGTTTTTCTGGCTAGTCTATATGATAACAAAAGGAATCAATTCTTAGCGAGAAATTTACAGATTCAGGTAACTTTTCAGACTAGCACTTGTTCTTCTGACCCTTGAAAATCTGTAAAAACTTTTTCTTGAGCGGTTTTTCATTTTTTTGATCAGTTAATAACATAGTTTTAATCTTTTTTATTATCAAAACTTTCAAACTGGTTTTTATTTCAAACACAGGGAAAGTTTTTGTTCTGACTTTCGATACGAAAGTAACGGAATATTTGTGCTCGGGGTGGGTTTTTTTTTCTTCAGACAAATTTCGACTTTTTAACTAGCCATTTTTGACGGAATTTTTTTATATCATTCAAAAGGTATTGTTGTCCTGAGCTTAAATTTGAAAAGATATTTTACCTGTGATCATTTTTTGTAAAGTTATGAGGGTTTAAAGATTGCCATTTTGGCCATTTTGACCAATTTGGGACAATTAACTCGCGATATAATTCGCGCTAATAACACGTAAGCGGATATTTAATCCGTCTTATAAATCGTTCCAAATTTGTTGAACAAAGCTTATTTGCCATAATTGATTTGTTACAAGGAACGAAATCTATCTTTTTGTACTTTATATGGCGTGTGGGGTGATGATTTTCATAAAAAAATTTCAAATTTTAGAAAAAAAAAATTTTGTTTTATTTTATTTGATTTAGTTTTTTTATGTTATTACTGCTGCTCCATAAAGCTTAAAAGGCAGTCGGAACATTCAGGGCTTCGCCCTAATACGAGCAGTCTTGTTTCATATTTCAAAATAGTTTCAATGGCAATAGTGTAAGATGGGTGATCCTACGACATCTCTCTAAAAAACCGCAGCTGAAGAACTAAAAACGCAGCTGAAGAGCATAAACTTGAGAATTGCATGCAGTATAATAAAGCTTATTAGTAGAGCGTCAAGTTTATTAGTTTTGTGTTCATTAGTCAATACGATAAGTAGTAAAGCAAACGAATGGTCAAGCTCAAAATAGCTCGACGTTAAAACAATTAGTTACTCCTAAGCAAGAAAATAAAGATGGAAACAAATCAACTGAACCCTCCCCCCCCCCCAGGTTGAGAACCAATGGATGGGTTTTAGAGATGATTTGGTCCGGGCAGACAAAAATCCGAATCCTACGGACACCCTTGGCCCAGGTCATAACGGTAAACGGAAGCGTAAATGGTCCTTCCAAAACTCGGCAACTAGCGGTTGGAATATGACCAAAAAAGTAATATGTAAAAAACCTAGTTGGGGTAAACTTAAAGCTAGAAACACGGACCCCTACTTCCGGTTTTATGCTCTAGGTAAGCAAACCTACCCCTAACTTCTGGAAGTCGTTTCTCGACTCCCGATTAACGTAGGAAGCTGAAACTTAGAGGGATGATAGGTAGTGGCAAAATACATCATGTGCTATAATTTGAACCTTTTCCAACGATTATTTTGGAAGCTATTAGTAATTGAAAAAATACCCCCTAGACCGGAAATAGGCAATATACGGAAAATTTTGAGCAAGTGCATACTGATTTTATAGCGGCAATAGATACTAATCTCTGCCGATGGAAAAAGAAACCTGTGAACCAAAACCCTCCTTTGTCACCTTGAGGTGTTATTAGCCAATTCCCAGGAAAAGCGATAATTCACGGGAAAAGCCTAAAAACGCTTTTCTTGGCCTGTTTTTCAAAATTGTTTTTTAGTGCTTTGGGAGAGCTCGGAAAATCAATTCGTTTTTTTGAAAATCCGCCCTCCCCCTTGACAAAATCCTAGATCCGTCCCTGATCACACAACCACATCTGATTTTGCATAGAGAAACTTCAAAAACCAAAACACAGTCAAATGCAAAGTAGTCGGAACAATAACAGCTCCGACTTGTTTCAGCGATACTTGTTTCAGTGTTCGACAATTATGTTAACTTTCAGCTGTTTTATGAAAACTTTATCTCAGTAGGCAGTCAGTCATACATCAAAAACTTATTTTAAAATCACGTCGCTTTATGTTGTTAAAAATCTTTGAAACTTGAAAAGGTAAAAAAGTTATTACAGCAAAAATACTTACACTGTCCCGCAATTGCAACTCCAAGAGCTCAATTTCAACTTTTCAGAAAATACTTCTATTTTTGTAATGTTTTTGTCAATGTATTAGATCAGAAAAGGGAAGAAAAATGATTATGGCAGCAGAAGGAATATTGATAGGAAAACTCCGCGACGTGTTACATTACGGAACGTGGTAAAATATTAACGTGCTAGCGTGTTACTTTTATGCCCTCGGTGTATCTATCAGACCAAGGGGAAAATTGAAGGAAATTTATTGTATTGTCCCCGTGAACTGGTCTTTGTTATGAAGCTTTTAAAAGAGAAATTGCAATCCCCCAAAGGCTAATACGATGTTGCAATTTGAGCTTGATAAAGGCAGTCAGCTTACCATAAAGAGATGAAATTACATAGCAAAGTGAATATATATTCATAAGAAGCGAGGACAAATTTGTCTAGCTCGGGATACTCTTTCTTCTATTACTAATGCAATTTTTCAATGCCTTTTGTGTCGGTGGAAAACTTTCGACGTATCAGTGTTACTTTTTTCTGTTGATTCCTTGTAATCTTTCTTGAAAGCAATAATGGAACTCCTTCAAGCTACTCTTTCAACTTTTTTTGGTCTTTTCACATACTCCGCCCAAATTGGTAAATAACGAAAACTCAGTGTATGAGAACAGAAGTAATGCATTTTTGAGCAGTTTAGTGGCCATTTTTTAAAAATATTTTGCTGATTTATTGTCTTTTTAAAACGTCTATTGCTGAATCTTTTGAAATGTATCAATAGCAGTTCAATAAACAAGGCATTTTCTTCATCAAATTAATGCTTGGAGTTTTTAGTTGATACTTGTAGGCGCTCTAGCTCTGAAATTGACATGAAAACCTTGATGAAGATATTTTCACATTACGTGCACAAGAAAGGCGCAAAATTCGGTGTCTGTATACTCCTGGATTCAAAAGACAGTCCTTAAACTTGTTCCAAAATGAAAGTGGATTCCAATCACGAAAACTCTGTGGATTCCGCGTACAAATACCTCTATCGTAAGTTTTGTCGCGGATTCCCCAACGAGTGAAAATAGGCGATTGTTCCGGATTCCGCAAATGTAGGCAAATTCCGCGAAAATAAATAGATTCCGCTAATGTAAGTGGATTCCACAAATTTCTGCGAATTCTGCCTTAAATTTGCGGATTCCGCTTACAATTTGCGGATTCTACTTGTATTTGCGGACTCTACAACAGCTAAAGTTTACTAAACACATATAGTATTATTTGCTGGTGGATTCTACAAATTTATCCGGATTCCGCAAAATTTTTGCGGATTTCACAAATTTTGTTATGGATTCCACAAAAGTTGCCTGTTTTGGAGCAATTTTGAACAAAACATTGTTTTAGCCATTTGTACGGGGAATCCAGAATAGCAAAGAAGATAAAAGAAAAATAGCAATGCTGCGGGTTCTGCAACAGGTCTGTTTTTGGACTGTTGATGAATCCGCTTACAATTCACAATTGGCCTCGTAAGACCAAGGTTGAGAAAAACTTGCACTTCGCCTGTTGAGGTGCAGAAGTCATCATACACATTTCTGAGTGTATGTTCAGGTCACTTAAACATTTCAGTTCCTTGCAAAAAAGTCTAGTTCTTTGTTATTTTTGACAATTATTTGCTATCTTTGATTTGATAAGTCCTAAAAGATCCTCTAACTCTTGGCAAAATTTTCAAAATGATTGGACATGCTGAGTATTATGGGATTTATAGACCGTATAAAAAAATCAGAAAGAAGTAATCATCATTGGCGCTTTGTTTCCAACTATTAACGCAAAGATGGGAGAGGAGGCCTTCAATGAAAGTTATTCGAACTCAATTAAAGCGCTTTTTTTAATCAATTTCATTAGCTGTCACTTTTTGGATTTTTAGATAGAAACGTTCGACCAAATATGTTTGTGTTAGTTTTTCTGAGAGTGATCAATTTTTTTTCCAAGAGCTTAACAAAATTACGAAATCAATATCTTGCTAAAAACATACCCAGCCAATTAGTTCAAAATACGCCAAATATGGCGCTTTTGCACAATATTTGGTCAAAATTATTTTGGTGCGGGCTCCCTCTTAATTTAGTATCGTCAAATCCAAAATTTTAAACTAGTTATTCTCACAACTGGGATAAATTTTTCCCAAACTTTTTAATGTGGGTCCAATCAAAATTGGAAGGGCTTTAATATATTATCTTACTCAACTCTCTGATGATTATATGTGGTAGCTGATTTTGCGTGGAAAACCAAAAAAAGAAAAAAAAATTGAAACAAACCCGAATACAAACGGTCGGATAAACAACACAAAACACAATTTATTTGAAAAATAATTGTTTATATTTTATTGTAATTAATATCAGTTGTAGATGTAACTGCTTAAAAAGCAAAACCTTCTTCAAAACAGAAAAAAGGAAACGTTTCAATTTTCTCATCAGACCAAAATCTTTCTTGAGAGTCAATACGTTCATGCTCTGCACCTGTTTAGACAGACACAGGCTGTTTTTATGCATCTATAAAGACACAAGCACCTGAGTGAACACAAGGCTGTTTCTATATACAGCAAACACATGATAGTATCGAAACAATAAATATTGCTTGTTGAGTCCGATTTTTTTTAAATCAATCTTCATCAAAAATTTTAATTTTAGAGGTTTTAATTTTTTGAAAAAGAAAAGAGTGGCGTTGATAAGACTGCTTCAGTCTACACTGATACTTTTATTTATGGAAATTATGGAAATAGTGGAACGACGGAAAATGATTAAACATATGAGACGTGATAATGACATTCTTGCCCCTACTCATATAGTTTGTTAAGTAAATTATGATTAGTTTAGCACCAAAGACAGCAGATCAAATCTAAGTCCAATAGTTTTTTAGGTTACGACTCTTTTTTTTTAAATCCAACTCTTTAAAGTGAAAAAGGTCGATTCGATATTCTATAAACAGGCAAAATAGGAACAACTCAGAGGTGAAAAGTTTCTCAAAGAAAGGTGTTGCACACTAGCCAAAAATTGTTTTCATATAAGTTGTATTAAGCAACTAAAACAAAAAACAAAACAATATTAATTGCAAGTGTTGCGAAAAAATAATCGAATAAAAAGAGGTGCTAATGATAACAGTGCAAAGATGCACTTAGTGCAATATCAATGTCGGCAGATGAATGATAGGTCCGGAATTCAAACAATCATGAGAATGCAATCAGTAGAATGCAAACAATCATGAGCAAACTTATAATCCAATACAGAAACAGAAAAATAAGCAAAAAAAAAGTACGCAAATAAAGTAGTTGTAGCTCTAACCAAAATCATTTTTTAGGAAGACGTAGAAAACATCTTTCGTCTCCTTTTTCCAAGCTTTAAAGAAAAACTTAGTCCATTGAATTTTTGGAGTTTTAAGGTAAGACTTAAAACGAAGCTTAGATTATCAATATCAGAGTAAACTTTAAAAATTTGCTTTAAATGCGTGGGAAGCACAATCTGAAGCTTCAACGATTAATTTTGATAGGTTAAAACTAAGTTTTTCATAGCCTAATAAATCAATAATCATACAAAAAACGGATTTGGTTCACTAGCTCGCTTTACTGACAAGAAATTGGACCAGGAAAAAATTGTTTAAAATGTTTGCTTTTAGCCCAATTTCTACTCAGTAAAGTGAGCGAGTAAAACGAATACGTTCCTTATATGAATAAAAGATATTTAATTTAAAAAAAACTTAGTGTTTTTATCATTCGATCAATATACATCAAGGCAAAATTTCAAAAAAGTTTGCTGTTTTCCATAAATGAAATTTCATGATGCGCAATTTGCTTTTTTTTCTGAAATATTTTCTTGGTTCGCCTTGAAACACAACTATCAAAAATTTTCTCAAAGTGAGAACAAATAGGCTAAACTGCGACAACTTTAAAGTTTGCATTGCATATAGCGATATGCCGAGTGAGTTAAAGTAATGATTTTCACATGGTATTTTAATAAAAACTATAATTTTTGTATCTGGCTACAAAATTTTTAACTTTTGGATGGATTTGAAGCTTCTTATAATTTCAGTTTGATTTTAGGACAGACTGAAGTTTTTTATCTTACAAAAAGAAAAAAAAATTATGATTTCTCAGAAAAACATTTATTGTAATTTTTGAGTTTTGGATGAGAAAACTATTTCCGACAAAATTTTGTGAGCAATTTTGAAAAATGTTCTTTGTAAAAATTCTTTAAGAAAAAGAATTGTAGTAGAGAGTAAAATGAAAACTAAAAACTTTTTTCTTCAATTATGATAAAATATTCTTTATGATAAAGATAATTTTTTTTTATGATGTTCTTTATGATGAAATCTTACCGTAAAGTTTTGATAAAAGGAAGTGGTCAAAACGAAACTCCATTTATGGCAAGCGAAAAGCTCTTATTAGCAGATATAAGTTAGAGTGTTGAAAGGTTTCAAAATTTGTTTTTATGGGAAACTTGCTTGTCATACAAAATTTGGGAATGAAAACTGAATAATACACATTTTTCGATATACCGTATTACCCGAGTTGTATGGCAATTATTTTGTATGTAATCAACCCGAGAAAAACACACCGGAAAAAAAAGTAAGACAGAATACAAAACAAAAAAATAATGTTTTTCTTCAGTAAAAAAAACATAGTCTTCAAAAAGTTGAAAAAGTGTCAAGGAACGAAAAAAACGAAAAAAAAAAAAACTGATTTGTTCTTTGAAAAACCACAATTATCGATTTTCCAAGAAAACAGAATACACCTTTGAAGCTCTTTAAGGTTTAAGAACAGTAAAACAGTTTATGAATGACACTTTTGTTTGATATGTTTACCCCAAACCGTTAAAACTGAATTATTAGGTATTTTTTTTAGTCCAGGAAATCTATAAATTTAAAATCATGTTTGAAACTAGAATTCGTTCAAATTTTTGTTATCTTAACGCTATTGCTGCTTAACGGTGGCTTTTACCTTCCTTTTATTAAAAAATGAACTGAACAATCAAAAACGAAAAAAAAAAATCTCGACCTCATTGCCATACGAAAACTCAGACAAACTAAGTAATGGAATTTGCTTTTAAAAATTACGGTTTTTTTTAGTAAAAAATGTAAAGTACCTTTAGAAATTTAAAATCGAAAAGCTCGAACACAAATTGTGAGGTAACAAAAAGTAAAATCGAGAGACCATCGAGGAAATGCTTTCATCATCGAGAGACTATCAAGAAACCATCGAGGAAATGATTTTTATCAAAAAATCGCTTTTTACAATGAATTTTTGTCTGTCTTTTAGAATAAATATGTCTTTTAGTTTTCGGAGACTGTCTGTTTTTCGCAGATTGAAGCATTTTTGAAGTACTAGGTTTTGTCGAATAGAAAGTATAGAAGGTTATTTTTGATTTCATACAAAAACTTGGTAGAATAGTTACATAGATAAGAAAAAGAAGGAGCCCCAAAAATGACCCTTGTGGAACTCCAAAGGCACATGTTTTGAACTCGGTACGATGTTTTTTACTACTACATTTTGAGATCGATTTATAAGATCCGTTGATATTAGTTTTTCCGTGTTCCCTCTTAACCCGGTGTCTCAAATTTTTGAAAGATCTAGCTTTGCCCAAGTAAGGGTATCTTTTTTGCTTTGAAAATGCCTAATGCATCCAGTTAATTCAGTCATTGCTTCATTTGGGCCTCGTTAACAGTGAAAATTAATTGTTCGTCAGCTAGGATTTCATGCTTCTGCAAAAAACCGATAATTCGTTTATACACAATTTTTTCATCAAAAATTTCTGCCTAAGTTGGAATTGCGATTGACTTTTTTGTGATAGGAATCGCGTTATAGGAAAATGGATCAAAAAATGAATTTTCTATTCTGCTGGTAAATCTAAAAGTTTACCTTTTTAAATTAAGAATAAATATCACGCTTTTCTGCGTCATTTAGATTTTTGTTATTCGAGAGGATGATTTGTCTTCCGTTCATTAAATGAAATTGAATTCAACAGCAAAAAAAGTCAAAATTCAAACACCAAATACCAACTCGAGCGATTAATGACTTTTATTGAAAAAAAAACATTAAAAACTTTTTTTTGTGAATTTACATATAAAAAGCATCAAATTTAGTATCAGCTGTCGAAAAGTTTCAACTTCAAAAGTTCTTAAATGCCTGGAGGGCCGTTTTTCTAATTAAGAAGACCTACCTGATGCACCGATTATAGATGAAAGCGCTATTCTCCGTAGACGCCGAAGTAGACCTTGAAAACATTTTGGACAAACTGACACTTCGCTGAATTGTCGGTCCGACTGAGCTTAGGGGCGGCCTCTTCTTTTCACTTAACGCTGTTCGTCTCGATGATCGCTGATTACTATTATTAATATTACTCGTTTTATTAAACGTTAGGCCAAATGGTGACGAGCAAGCTTCTCGGGACGATGTTGCAGCTGCCGAGTAATTGAAGTTCCGATTAGGGAATGTGTTGTTTCGGTGGTACTGGACGGGAGAGTCTTCGGGAATAGCACAAGTTGCCGGGCAGTTTAACATATTTTCACGACTCCCTCGGAAGTTTGAGAAAAATTTCATCTTCAATCGCTGAACTTTCAAAATTTTTAAGAAAACGCACCAATCTTATCAATCAAGAGGTGAAAATGCGTAGTTCGAAGAGAAATTGTCGATAAGTGCTATGAGAATCACATGTAAATTAACAATTGAGATAATTTCTTTTTTATTCGAAGAGGGTGGTTGATTTTCAATTTCCTAAGGTTTTGACAGAAATTGATTTGAAAGATTAAGCTAGTACCAGTTTTATGTAATGAATTTTCTGAGTGAATGTCATGAACATACAAACCCCAGAGGAATTGTGAAAATAATGAAAATCTAGTGTAATTTCCGAACTTTTCCAATAAACTTTATATGAGGTTTGCCTGTAAAAATTAATTGGAATTTGATGTCAGGTAACTGCTGTTATGAAGCCCAGCGGTTCGATGCCAGCGGGAAAATTGCTGAAGTACTCGAACAATTTTTATTCAGCATTGAAAATAGGGAGAAAATTGAGAGAAAATTGGGTTGAAAAAACTACATTATCAAGAGATAACTGAAGGGCAGCCTTGTGTCTCGGCCTAAAAAGCTGTTCTGGAATATCAATTAGCTTCAAAGCTTCAAAATAGAACTTTGAAAAGAATTAATTGGGACCATATGATAATCGAGGTTGTGTAAACCTGTTTATGCATTACCTTTTGAAATGAACGCTTTCAAAGCAGGTCTTTGAATGCGGCGGTTAGAAGCAGTAGAGCTATTGTACATTTTCTAAAGAGGTGTTGTTGAAAGCCGTTGACAAAAAAAATCGTACGCTACGAATCATTGAAATAAAAAAATCTAGACTGGTAAAAAATGCTGATTTTATAAGTTAAGACGGGACGCATGAAGAGAAATAATCAAATAAAAATCGTTAAGTTGGATTAGCAATTTTTGCTACACCAAAATAACAAAAAAATGGTTAAGTTTCTATTTTAAGTACAGATTTCTGCATCAGTAAAATGCTTTGCTGTGAGCATTTATAATTCACGGCTGTAATCGGTGAAAAGTTAATACAAAATACAACCTGCAGTAGTGAGGGAAAGGTTGCTTTGCAAGTTTTTAGCACATAGTAGGATGCCATATACCAAGCATTTGTTTGAAGCGGCAATGAAAGGTCACAGTGTACTTATTAAATGGAAAGAACAAACATAAATGTGTACCAACGCAAGGTGAGCAGGAAAAAAACTGGAAACTGAGGAAAACTGGGAAAGCATTCTTTTTGGACCCGTTCAAAGAGAATGCTGTTTTCCGCCAGGGGAAATGGGGCTATAAACGGTCTGTGCATAAGACTTTCACCTCAACTCACCTCTTATATTTTAGCACCGACCAGCCCAGATGAAAATTCAATTTGGGCTAATTTCATTTTTTCACACTCGCTACGAGACCTATTTTCATCCATCATTTTCATCCATTTAAAAAAACTCTTAAGTACTTTCTGCTCTGGGTCATTTTTATTAAAAATCGAAAACTTTGGAAAATCTTGCGGCTTTTTTGTTCACTCACAGAAAAGTTAGATAATTAGCAAGTTACAGAAAAAGATCACCCGCAGAAGTTCTATGCGGCCGGCAGAACTAAAATCAGTTTTCGAATATAGTAGTTTTGAATACAGAAATCATTGAAAAACTAGACTAAATATATTTAAATTTTTTGGCAGAACAGTTTTTTTTAAGGTATTACAATCTTATTATTGGTAGAGAATAAATCAACAAAAAGGCTTTTTGTTGCAAAAGTTTGTAGATTTCCACAATTTTAATTTTTTAACTACAAAATTCTCGAAAAAAAAAATGATGAAAACATAGCCGAACTTTTTGTTTAGTAAACAAATCGTGTAAACTATTAGAAGAAAATGGTGTTTTGAAATAATAGGAAATTGATAATTCTTAATTTTGCCGATAGTAGCAATAATAATAGAACTGAACTCAGTCCACCACGGATATTAATATATATATGCAATAGTTGCTTAAATAATTTTTAGGTCTGTTTGTTTTTAGCAAGGTTGGTTTGATTGGGTGGTAATCACTCAAATGCATCAAAAAGATGAGCTATAAAACAACTCTAAGCGGGGAAAGGAGCGGAAAAGCGACTATATTAACATAAATTAGCGTCTAGTTAACCCATCGACTAGATTGGCAAATGCATCCGTAATTTTGTTGTCGAAAAGACCGGTTTGTCGAAAAGAAGGAAAATTTTGTCTAAAAAGTATGCCTCAAAATGCAATCTGTTTGTGTCTCAATAAGTGTGGAAGACATATGAGCGCTTTTAAAAAATAAGTAGCTTTTTTGGAGAAAGTAGGGTATTTTATCATTAAAAATGGGACACCGGAAGCCCCGTTGTTTAAAACGTAACTGAACTCTTTCGTTGAAAGTGTTTATATATTACTTGAATTTCGTCAAAGAAAAATGCTTCCAATAATCGACGCAGACAAAACTAAGTCAAGAAATAAAAACTTGTTAATTAAAACCTCAAATTGCGTATAAAACCATTGTTATCTAAATGAATGCGCGAAGTCGTTTTCACTGACGTAAGCAGAAAATAATTAGTTCAGATCAGCTAAAAACGAAGGTTCTTCATTCTAAAATAAATTAAATCGCATTGTCTGGATGAGAGCAGACTTTGATCGATGATCGAGTGGTAAAATTTGAGCTTTCACAAAAAAATGACCATCCTCGTGTTATATCAACCGCAAAGCAAGGTTATTTTTTGCTTATTGGGAAGGATATCTTGGCAATAATTAAATATCAGGAAAAAGGAAATCATCCATATTTCTGTCGGCCAGGTGAAAGGCTGTAGTTTTAGAAGATAATTTTTTCTAACACGAGTTGAGGAATTTCGACATTATTTCCTGTAACCGGTTTACAAAGGCGCTAATCAATTAAATGAGGATCCGCATTTGGGGGAAAATGAAAAGAAAAAAGGTTTTTCACGCAGAATTGAAATTTCGAAATTGAATTTTAATCGCATTAAAAGGGGAGAGCGGTTCTATCATATCTTGTGTGGCTGTTATGCAGTTGGAATGTTCTTTGAGGCATAAGGCTCAAAAAGAAAGATTGGAAGTCGTCGAAAATTTATCTAACGGCTCAAAAAACTGATAACTGGAACTGAAATGGTCAATTAGTTCACGCTTGAGTCTCACAGTAAAATGAAAGATATTTTAATCTTAATACCGTTTTCTCGCAAAATCGGAAGGTGGCAAATGCAATTGTCTAAATCTCCTTTCAGAATCTGATTTTAAATCAATAAATTATAATCACGCCTCATGCAATCAAAAAGCTATTCGATGATTGAGGGAGAGAGATGTAATTACAGCGCTACCAGCCTTTAAGTCCTGGTAAAACATTTCCCTTTTCTGAGGAATGCGGAGAAATTTTATAATTCAAGGTATTAAAAATGCATGGTTCAAAATCAGTTGTTTTAAGTGTCTAGTGGTCTTCGCTGTTTTGAAACGGAAAATGAAATTGAATATATTAATGACTGCCTATTTAATTTCGTTATTAAATTTTCATCGCTGGAATTGGCATCGAGATAATGTGCAAGTGAATCGAATGTTCCGAGCGCACACAGCTTGTTGCAGTTATTCCAAACAAGCATTAAAAATTCTTAGAACTGTTTTTTCATCGTTATAGTTCTGCTACAAAAAAAAAACAATTAAATTGTCAGAAAATGTTGCATCTTAGAAGACAAAACCTGTAAGTCCTCAGTTTTTGAAAAATTATAAAAAAATAATTCGAACTATAACTGCTTTTAGACAAAATTATAGATAAATAAAATCAGTAACTGGTAGCAGTACGATTATCGTAGCAAACTACGGCCTCAGTTATAATTGCAAAAATGTTATACAAACAAACAAAAACAATATCTGCAAACTTTTCCGATATTAATTTTTTACAGAAAAATGGTAACAGAAGCTACAAGAAATAGTTAATAACAACTTGATCACTAAGAAAAAACTATTAGTCTCTTTAAAAAGTAAATAGTACATCAACTTTGTGAAGACTAGATAATCAATCTAAATTTGTCGCAACATTTCTGAAAATGATTTTTCTCGACACCGAAAATTTTTTGCGAAAAGTTAAATACAGTTTAAAAAGCGACTGAAAGGGGGATTACAGGATTTATCACTCAATCGTATATGACGTTTAAATGTGAAAAAAAAACAATCGAATTCAAAGCTCCTTCCCACTTAATAATTGAAAAAGTAACGAAAAGAAAAGAACCATTGTTTTTTAAATTATCTTTTAATTCAATAATAGTCGTTTGTAAAACGAAAAAAATAATAATTCTAAAGCAAATGAAAAAGAAAACTAGAAACAAAAAGTACGAGCAACTTCTTTTCCGGCAGGAGTAGGGGATTAAAATATAGGGTAATAAAAGCCGTATCAAACTGAAACTAAGAAGCAATAAAACACACATCAGCAGACCACCCCTTCTCATCAAATTTCCACAAGGTAAATAAGTCAACATAACAAAAGCAAAATATTCAGACGATTTTTTCTGTAATTAGAAACTTTATATAATTAAAAAAATTGTTCGACTCACTACTGAAAGGGCTTCTGCAGAATATAAAACGAGGAGCATTCTGGTGAATATTTGTGGTACCTGATTTTTGCGTGGATTTTTGTTTCAAAAGGAAAAAAAAACAAACAACAGACACAGTTCAATCCCACTTTCAGTGATCGGAAGAAAATATCACAAGTGTTTGGAAAAATTTTAGTGTCTTTAGTGAAGCCTATTTTTTTACTGGCAGTGTAAGCCGTTTTGCTTTTTTTTAAAAAAAACTTGTATAAAGTCAATAATTAGATCAAACTAATCAAAACTACTCAAGAGATCTTTTCTGTGGCGCTGAGAATTCAAAGACGAAAATTTTCTACAGTCCTTTGACGAGTTGAGATTATAAGCGTCTCTTATACTTCAGTTATCAGAGAGTTCAAACTCAGTGAATGATTTTGATAATAGTAAGCAGACAACTATAATTAGTAGCAAAAAGTTCGGACAGACAAAATTAATTAAAAAGAGCAATGGAACTATTTTGGAACTTAAGTGCAAAACCTAATTTATCAGACCAAAATTGTGTCTCTGAACAAAAATGCATGCTAAAGTCTATAAAAATGGAACGATTGCTCTTTTTATGTAATTCTGTGTGTCCGAACTTTTTGCAACTCTCTATAGACAAGCGTTCACTAAATAAAGAAAACTTAGATAAACGACTATGTAAGGTAGAGGGTTGAAAGTTTGATGCATGGCTGACAAAACTATTCAAAAAATCTGGCTGGATTAAAACTTGAAAAGTTTTTTGAATTTGTCACCCAACCAAACTTTTTTCATTGGAGTTTTTGTTGAGGAAACATCCTCGTAAACAACACAAAATGTTTGAAATTCTTTGGGCTCAAATGTGTACAAGTTTTTTTTGGGAAGCTGTTGAGCTTGGCTTGCTCCTTGTAGTGCTCAAAACAACCCTTAAAAACGATACTACCCATCGCATCTCTAAATCCGGCTAACTATTTTTGGGTCGTTTAGGACCTATAAAAGAATTAGTTTGGTAAATGGTATGTTTGTTTCTATGTTTTGTACATTTTCCGAAGGTTTGAATAGCCCATAGCCGGTGCAAAAAGTTTTATTAACAGTTATGTTGGCTTAGTTTTTTCACTGGTATCAGTGTCTAGGACATTAAGCCCTCTGAATTGTCCAAAAGACTCGTATTCGTGACATCAGGCTTACTAGCTTTTTCAGTTTGCATGTCTGTTGTGTTTACACAAAATGAGGATAAAGTTAAGTTTTATCAGCTTGAGATTGTGACAGACTTGTATGCAAGCTTAGCATTTGGCTTTGACTGGCGGAAACATGTTAAATTTGGAATTCTGTTATGTTATTACTGCAAGCCGTTTATCATATGCTGGTTTTCGACCAACAGAAAAGATGTATCAAAAGTTGAAGCCCTTTGATTATTAAGCTAAATATGAGTGAAACTAATTTTTGGAGAGGTCACTAAAAAAACAGTTTGCAACTAATTATAAAAAACTATCAATAAACAGTCAGTTGTGGTTTTTTTTTAAATTTCTGTTCATTACCTGGATAATAAAGAATATCACTTACATTATGTGCTGCAGGTTGACAGATGGTCCGTCTACCGTGTCTATACCATACGACATTTTCCCATCCGGGCTGCCCCCCTCTCCTCCCGCACCCATCCCACTCACACAAGTGGGCCCCCCTTTCACTCCGCGTGCAGTGGCAGGCAGACACTTCATGGTGCCTTTTCTAAGGGTGTGGGTGAACTGTTTGGCTGGCGACTTCTGAAATCAGTTTTCAATACTTCACATCAAAGAGTTCGAACTGATCTTGTAACTATTTTCCACCCTGTGATACTTAGTAGAATTATTCACCACTATAAAGAGACTCAAGGGGCGGATCGAGAGAGGGGGCGGACGCCTTCTCCCTCAGGCATTTGAGACACTAATTTGTCTTTGCATACTAATTTTGAAGGGGCAGCACGCGCCAAAAAAAACGTTAATTTTAGGTCAAAAGCTTCAAAATGGCATTTTTGATTATTTTTATTTTAATACCCCCCTCTTCAAGGATTCGACCCCCTGATGAACTACAGGGTCCCCCTTTGCACTATTTTGAGATATCCATTTATGGCTGAATATACTTTTGCGCCAATATCAAACTGATTTTGAACGAGTAGTGCCCCGAAAAATCGCGTTTTTTAGGTCAAAATTTTTTCTGAAAATGCCAAAAACGCGTTTTTTGGCCTTTTTTTTCGAAAAAAATGCCTGCCCGCCACCTCGAGAAAATCCCAGATCCGCCCCTGCCTAAAAAAGATAGTCGGCAAAATTTACAGAAAATCGAGAAAACCCCCCGAGTCCTAGATCCTCCCCTGAAGAGGGTGAGTCGACGGTTAAGCATATACATTTCTTTGTGTACCAAACTTTCCTCCTTTTTCAAGCGGGGGAGGGGGAGCTCAACAAAATTCTGAAACAATTTCTACTGTTTCATTTATACAACCTATTCGAATTCAGGTCAATTTAAAAAGTATCAAAAAAATTTTTAGCTGCGATTGTGACAATTATGAAAAAATTGTTCACTCGGCGAGCTCAGAAGAATGAATTAATCAGTAATGCTAGTCGTAAAAATCAAATGAATTCAGAATTATTGTAGTGATTTGTACTTTGGCATTTAACTCAGAAACTACTTTTGCTGAAAAGAGGTGGAGTGTTTCGTCACTTACATAGGTGGAGTACTCTTTCATCTCGTGATCGTTGGAGTGGGTACCACTGGCCTGTCCATACCAGAAACAAGTCTGACACAACTGATAGTTCGCACACCTCTGACATTTGTATCTGGACAAAAAAATCAAGTTGCAGGAAGTAAAAAATATAACTTGAAATAATTTCGAGCTAAGTTGTGTTTTCTAACCAGCTACAATGAATTAGGTTACTTTATTTAGAAATTGTTCATTAAATTCCAAAATAGTCGGAAAATGAACAAAAATATAAAAATGACTAAAATAGTATAACTTTTATTTGCTCTTGGCCCTACTTCCTCCTGACTATTTTGGGCATTACTTCAGCGGAGGTGGGTTGATGTTGTCATTTCTTTGACCCTAGCTGGTCCCACCTTGCGGAGAGGGATGAACTGGGACCCCTCCAATCTTTAGCGAAGTGGGATTTGATCCCAAGACCTTTGAGTTAAGAGCAGCGTTCTGTATATTGTTTGATTATTTATTGTACGCATTTTAGTTCAACATTTATTGTTTGAGCATAGAATGCATGAGCTTGCTAAGAGTTGTTTTTACTATCTCAAAAGTAGGCATTGCGAAGTTCTTCAGTAGGCATTAGCTCTTTTCAATTTTTAATCGAAATTTTGAAGAAATTGACGGAATAATTGTGCTCGGGTGGTTTTTATCCAGACAAACTATAAGAAAACGAGCCATCTTGTTGTTCCGACTTTCGATACGAAAGTAACGGAATATTTGTGCTCGGGGTGGGTTTTTTTTTTTCTTCAGACAAATTTCGACTTTTTAACTAGCCATTTTTGACGGAATTTTTTACATCATTCGAAAGCTATTGTTGTCCTGAGCTTAAATTTGAAAAGATATTTCACCTGTGATCATTTTTCGTAAAGTTATGAGGGTTTAAATATGGCCATTTTGAACAATTTGGGACAATTAACGCGCGATATACTTCGCGCTATTAACGCGTAAGCGGAGATCTAATCCGTCTTATAAATCGTTCCAAATTGGTTGAACGAAGCTTATTTGTCATTATTGATTTGTTACAAGGAACGAAATCTCTCTTTTTGTACTTTATATGGCGTGTGGGGGATGATTTTCATAAAAAAAATTCAAATTTTAGAAAAAAAAACTTCATTTTTTTTTAAATTTCATTTAACTTTTTTATGTTTTTACTGCTGCTCCATAAACCTTAAAAGGCAGTCGGAACATTCAGGGCTTCGCCCTGATACGAGCAGTCTTGTTTATCCTTCAAATTCTTTTTGTTGTTATTTCGACAGGCCAGTAAAATGACCGAAATATTTTGGCTCAGATTTCACTGCAAAAAAGATTGCAGCAAATGTGTTGTGTCAGAATTTTTGGGTTTGTGTTTAAAAATTTGACGTATTCAGCTCAAATTGAAAAAAAAAAGTTTTGTTGGTTCGAAATTGCCAAGTTGGCCCATAAATGATAAATATTTTGCGAGATATTCCGAATTCTCTGTTATTGCTTAGTTTCGTTGGTTTCGAAACTGGTTCCAAACTAAATTAAGACAAGCCTGCTCGTATCAAGGCGACGCTCTGAATGTCCCGATTGCATTTCAACTTCTATGGTTCAATATAAAACAAATTCATGGACATTTAAAAAAATGATCTGGAGAAAAAAATTCACCCAGAGCACAAATCTTCCGTCATTTTGTACGAAAGTCGGAAAAAACAAGTTGATCCAAATATTGCGTTAACAATGCAAAATTTTTTTAGTTTGAGCTTGTACTTGACATTGCGAGATGGATCGATTTTCAAAGAAGAAAAGATATGACAGGATGCCAAGGTCAGCAAGACATAATCATCAAACGATACGTTTTATGAGGCCATACACATTTCACAGTGTGTCACACACGTTCATTACTTGACACACATTAATGTGTATCAAGTAAAGTATGTGTGTATGACACACAGTAATGTGTATGACGTCTTATGGTGTATCGTTGATTGGCTATGTCTTGATAAACTAGACATCATAACATGTCAAATAATTTCTTTATTTTTACCCCCATGAAATGCCATTTAAAAGTTGGAAGTTACAAGTTGCCATTTACAAGTTGGATATTTATGATTCAGAAGAAACCCACCTGAACCCCATCATGCTCTCGGCACTGCAGAATGAGCATGCAATGGGGTGCAGCACATTCTCCACATTGGCCATCCGGTGCATCAGAGGCAGCCACAGGAGACACTGGGGTCCAGGGTCAGCAAACATAGTGTCCAGGTAGTCATTGATCTTCACCTTATTACCACCACCCGCTGGCTGCTAGAACATTGTACACAAAGGTTAACAAAGTGTTAAATGTTGTCATAACCAAATCAAGACATAATCAAGTCATTCGGTTGATATGTATTTGTATTGTCTCGAACTGCATAAAAAAACATATTACGATAGTATTTAGACTCAAAAACTTGCACTATTTGAACTTCGGATGATAAAGAGTAAAAAAAAGGAACTAAAAAGTTCAAAACTAAAAGATCTTCAATGAAAACAAAGATTGCGCCGCATGACTTGATTTTATTCCTGGGTTTTGTTGAGTTTCTCAAGATTACGTCATTCACAGAAAGCTGTTTGGCCATCGAATGACCAGAATAAAGTCCTTTTTGCTGTGATTTAAAACTGAAGCTTATAACTTACATATTGACAACCCAATTGGAGTTCAGTCGTAAAGTTTTATTTTACTGCTGGTAACAATTATTTAAGAGGAATTTTTCTCCTCTCAACATATGGGTTTTAGGGGATCGTGAAGATGGATCAAGAACAAATTGGATAGTTCCAATTTGTTCTTGATCTTTCCAGTGCTGTCAAAGAAATCTTGTATTTTTCCAGAATTTTCTCGGTTACGTTTATTACAATTCAGATGGAGATGACATAAAGGTTTGCCTCAATTGGCCTGGTTGATTTGAGTCGAAGAAACTGCCTATATGTAACTTTTTTTTACCCACTTTCGGCAAACTGTCAATGCCCAGTGTTCCTTTATCTCAGGGTTTTCCGGATGATTTTTGAAGAGCCAACCATTAGATTTAATTGCGACTAGAAAGATTTCCGAGTATCTTAACAGCATAATGGAAACAAGACTGCTCGTACCAGGGCGAAGCCCTGAATGTTCCGACTGCCTTTTAAGGTTTTATGGAGCAGTAATAACATTAAAAAATTAAATGTAAGACAAAATAAAATGAATTTTTTTTTTCTAAAATTTGAAATATTTCATGAAAATCATCCCCCCCACACGCCATTTAAAGTACAAAAGGATAGATTTCGCTCCTTGTAACAAATCAATTATGGCAAATAAGCGTCTTTCAACCAATTTGGAACGATTTTAAGACGGATTAACTCTCGGCTTACGCGTTAATAGCGCGAAATACATCGCGCGTTAATTGTCCCAAATTGGCCAAAATGGCAATCTTAAAACCCCCATAACTTTATGAAAAATGATCACAGGTGAAATATCTTTTCAAATTTGAGCTCAGGACAACAACACTTTTTGAATGATATAAAAAAATTCCGTCAAAAATGGCTAGTTAAAAAGTCGAAATTTGTCTGAAGAAAAAAAAACCCACCCCGAGCACAAATATTCCGTTACTTTCGTATCGAAAGTCGGAACAATAACTGCAGTACAGATCTTTCGTACCTGTGTCTAGTGGCTAAGTTTTAGGATCCGGCCATTTGATTTTAGTTCGTCAAAGACGTTGCGTTAAAAAGGATCACGGGACAGCTGAATCTACTTTTATCGTCTTAGTGGACAAAAGTTTCCTTTCCTAGGCCGATACTTAACAAAAATCCGTGCAAAATAAAGAGGTGAGTAACTGTCAATATATCTCTGACCAGATGAAGGTCGTGCATTTAATAATCAAAATTTTTATTATTTACAGTTTGGTAGACCGAGAGTTTATGTACATCAGTATTCAAAGATTCGTTCGGAATGCCAATTCTTACATAGTCATGTTTAATGTTTTCTAAATTGAACTTTAAATAACGAGAAGTACGAAGAGCGCCTTTTGCTGGGAAAACGGCGAGATCTCCCTCTACAAAACCACTAACGTTTTTATGCAAATGTCTCTCTCTTTTTTGTTATTTAGAGCCGCCCGATTCGTTTTTGACTGCAAGATTGCAATAAAAGTTTACAGCAATTTGTTTTTGTTGCTTAAAACAATTGATCATTTGAGTGGTCGAAATTATCTATCTCGTTTTTCATGGCTACTCTTAAAGCATTCATTTGAGGGCCATGTTTTTGATGCCATCCTCTATAATTCCAAAACTTACATTGTTCCAGGTTACTCTAAATGAGGTAATTTGAGAGAAAAAGGCCAATCATAAACAATTATTGAAATTCACAAGGCTTCAACGTTATCTATTTTTATCTTCAAAAGTCAGAATTTCAAAACTTTCAAACTTTTCCATTCAACTTTTTTCAAAATTTCCTCGAGTTCTTTTACAAAAATTCAATTGTCTGACGGCTATGTTTAATCTGTTGGTGGGTAGTTTTAAGGGTTTTTAACAAAACTTTTTGGAATAGCGCAATCATGTATCAACGAATCTAGGAAACATCTCTATTCTCGCAAACAATTGATCCGCTAGCTGCGTCGGAAAAAAAGCACTAAAAATTGCAAGACATGTGAAAGTAAAAACAGAAGCGGAAAAATCCGTCAAGATGAAATACGATTAACGGATACAAATTTTTTTCCATGTTTTTTTTGGCATTGAGAAACGAGAAAAAAAATGTTTCGCAGAAGTTCAGTGAAGTAAAAATGAAAAAGAAAATAAGAATATTTTCTGAGGTGCATTACCCGAAAAAACCAGTAAAGAAGAGTAGATCTGCAACATTTTCGTCGAAAATTTGATCACCTTTCTTTCTCCTTCTCCTATATATGCCATATTGGGTAGTGCACCTTAAACTTATCTCCAGCACATTTTTTTGACGCATAATGATGAATTTTTCAAAACTTTAATCTTACTTTCGTTTTTCTAAACAAATGTGTAATTAGTCTAGTCAGAGATTTCATAGAACATGTGAAGCAATTTAATTTTTGTGAACTTCTGATAAAATTTTTCCCTAGTTTTCCAATGCCAGGTATCTGTGGAATTCTAATAAGTTTTATAATCTGGAGAAATCAAAACATTAAAATCCGTTTTGAAACTTGAAAACTAAAAACCATCATATTTCAAATCGCCTATCAATTAAGAAATAATTCATGCCGAGAATATCATCAAAGCAATGAAACTTATTTGTCTGCAGCCGGCCGAGATTGAACAAGAACCAGAAAACGAAACGATTCAAGAGAAATTGGCGATACCAGCTGGTTAGTTTGACGAAAGCAACAAAATCTGCCCAATGAAATTTGCAAATCAAACGTTCGTTTAGAAAACCAAAATGAAGTTAAACCTTTCGCAAAACTCTCAAGAAGACGTCAGAAGGGAAAAAACGATTTGATTCTAAGGCGCATTACCCTTAATGGCCAATTGAGAAGAACAGTACATCTGCAACATTTTCATCGAAACATATTGGTCTCTATTTCTCGCTCTCCTCTATTTGCTATATTGGGTAGTACACCTCTTTCGTTCTGGCGCCTGATTGTGGCCTTTGCAAAGTTATAACTTTTTTTTTTGATTTTCTAAACAAACGCTTGATCAGTGTATTTATAGAAATCCTAGAAAGAGATGAGAAGCATTTTTTAAGTTTTTGAGGTTTTTAGCAACATTTTTTGTCCTTTATTTGTGCCAGGTGTTACTTGAGGCAAATTTTTTACCCGTGTTCCAGACTTCATCCAGTGGAACTTTTTGTTTCTGTTTTATGTAAGAAAACTTTTTAGCAAGATTTGTCCTGGTAACTTTTTTGTTTTCTTCGAAATAAACAGCCGGTCTCGCCAATATCTTTTGACCGTTTTCCAGTTCTTGTTCACTTCTGGCCGGCTGCAGATAAATAAGTTCCATCCGATTGATTAAGTTCTCAATATTGGATTGTTTCATTGACCAAAACAAATTGATACATGTTTCTCCGTTTTACCACGCAGATGGCGGATCAATTGTTTGCCGAAAAAAAATTCTTCTCATGCCAGATTCGTTGTTACATGATTGCATCATTATAACATAGATTGTTGAAAAACCTTTAAATGACCCATCGAACAGATAAAACATAGCCAACAGACCGTTGGAATTTGTAAAAGAACTAAAAAAACACAAGTTTTTGAATTTCGAAGACAGCAAATGGATCGCGTAAGAGCTTTTTGAATTCAAGAATTTTTATAACAGGCCTTTTTCTTTCAAAACATCTTCTTTAGAATAAAACTGGAATAGTAGTTTTTTTTGCTGTAAACTCAGAAATTTAAAGTCTATTTTAAAACTAGACAACTAAAATTCATTGACCATTTTTGTGACTTTCACACTTTTGATGTTCTATAGTAGACCTTGCCAAAATTTGCAAAAAAAATTAATTTGAGAGCGAGCAAATTTGAAGTCTCTTCATGAAAAAAGAAATTACAACATATATAGGAAATGTCTTCGCTACGTACCTTGGCACTTAGTATTCTATTTCGAGATTAAAAATATTTAAGCCTTAGTATAGGTTTTCTACGCGGTTCTTGTTCTTTTTTCACTAGAGAGCATAAATTTTTGGCGTGCATAAACTAAGGCAAATAAAGCTAGAAACTATCAGAATTTACAAGAAAAACTATACTGAAAATTCTTTTTTGCAGCAACACAGATTAAATTAGTGAAAGTTCACTTGGTTCATCAAAACTGAAAATCATGCGCAATTAAACTAATCAATACAGTCGTTTCATCTTTTAAGCGTTTTTCGAGGATGCCAATACAGTGCTGTTTTAAATTATTCGGACTAATGGTGTGAAAATAAATTTGAACGATGCGTTTTTATATAAAAAACCTCATTATTCAATTTTGCGGTTTTTCACAGCTTCCTGCTGCATTCAACAAAAAATTAAAAAACAAAACCAAACAAAAACGTTGCTACATTTTTATGGGCATATTTTTGGTGCGTAAAAAGTTCAACAATTGGATTTTTCATTCAAAAATTATAATTTATAAAGAATATCAAAAAAAATGAATACCAAAATCTAAAGCATGGGATTTTTGGAAAAAGGACGTAAGTTGGAAAATGGACATTAGTTTAGAGCTAAAAAAAGTCAGTCGACCAAAAAAACTATTGACATAGACGTAGTTTTTTTTATTTGATAGCAAAAAAAAATTTTGCGATGTCTCAAGAGCTTTGGAAAAAAAACTGATCCATGTTTATACATATCAGCCATCAAACCAAAGGAACTTATTTGTCTGCAGCCAGCCAAGAATGAACAAGAACCGGAAAACGAAACGATTCAAGAAAAATTGGCGATACCAGCTGGTTAGTTCGAAGAAAGCAACAAAATCTGGCCAATAAAATTTGCAATTCAAACGTTTGTTTAGAAGACCAAAACTAAGGTAAAACTTTTGCAAAACTCTCAAGAAAAACACTTTTGTGAACGTTCTTTTTTGCAAAAAAAAACAGATTAAATCAGGGAAAATTCCCTTGGTTCACCAAAGCTGAAAGTCATGCTCAGTTAAATCAATCAATACAGTCGTCTCATCTAATAAGCGTTTTTTGAGGATGTCAATAGTGCTGATTTAATTTATCCGGACTAAGGATGTGAAAAAAAATTGAACAATGCGTTTTTTATATAAAAAACTTTCAACATTCTAATTTAGCGGTTTTTGCAGCTTCCTGCTACACTCAACAAAAAATTAAATATTCACAAAACCAAAAAGAAACGTTGCTGAGTTTTTATGGGCATTTTTTTGCTGCGTAAAAAGTTCAAAGTTTGGATTTCTCATTTAAAGTTATAAATTACAAAGAATATCAAAAAAAAACTTGAATTCCAAAAATTACAAGGTAGGTTTCTGGAAAAAGGCAGTAATAGGGGAATTGGACATTATTTTAGAGCTAAAAAGGTCGGTCGAACAAAAAAACTACTGAAAGAGACGAAATTTTTTTTTATATGATAGCAAATAATTTTTTTTTGCGACGTCTCAAGAGCTTTAAAAAAAATGAACCATCTTTATACATATAAGCCAGCGAAATTCAATCAATTTTAGCCAAAAAAAGACTGAGAGTGCAAGTCAGCGCCAAAAACCCAAAATTGTGTACTTGAACAGAAAAAAAAGCATGCAATAGTGCCTAAGTCTTCTAGAAAAACCACCAAATTTTTAAGAAATTGTGGTTTTTTAGCAATTTATTTCTGTAATTATTTCTGTCAAATTTTGCGAAGTAGTTGAAGCCCACGTGACAAAAAAAACTTTCCAGCCAGGCAATGCCAGTTGCCATTGTTACAGATTTGTGAAAAAAAAAATTTCCAAGAAAATGGTTTTCAATTGAAAAACTGGCCCCCACATCTCCAGGCTTGAATATTTGTGAATATTTTTGGGGATTTGAATGAAACAGTAAATTTTTGAGAAAAATACCCAACAACAGTTAAATAACCTATTCGTCAAAATTTTGAGTTTTTTTGTGTCATTTCCGGACGACTACAATCATCGCTTGGATTGAGTTCAAATTGAAAAAATGGCGATGAGAAACTGGAAAACAACAGCGATCGCCATTGATGAATTATCGATGTTTATTGCCACAGTACCAAATTTTATTGGTAGATTATTGTTAATTTGGCCAGTGTTCAGCAATGAAACAGCGATAAAAAAAACAATCAAAATGAACAAATATAGAGACTTACCGGTGTGCGATCCCGCAATCATCAAATTTTAAAACATGTATGCTACCTCTGCGCCACCACTCATTCAATCTCTACAAGTTATAGGATTTATTAACGCACACTTTCATTTGAAAGATAAGTGTTAAATTTTTTTTAGTTTTAGCGATGATTTTTTAAGGAATCATTACTGAAATAGCTCTGAAAAACCGCAAATTCAGTTATGCAAAAAGCTCTGAATTATTCGTATCAGCGCTGGAAAATAGCAATCACTGGGACAACAACAGAAAAGCAATAATTAACGGTGATACTTCAACCCGCGCGGTTATAGCGGAGAATTCCTCAAAGAATAAATGCAGTTCTAAAATATAACGGATATCAAACCAAATACTAAATTTGTTATTTTTGGTTTAAATTTTATCTTTATTAGCTAATTAGCTTAAAAAATTTATGTAAAGGTTGAAAACAGTGTAAACTACGTGTTAATTTTATTAGAGTTTTAGTTGTCACACCTTTTCTTTTTCGGGGTAATTTAAATCAGCAGTGCATCGAAGATGCAATATGAAATCACTTCTATCAAGACATCTGTTAACTGACATACGGCTCAAGCGGAGCTAATAGCGTCAAAATCAGTCAGATACAAGTCTAATTAAACTAAACTGATATGAGACAACACAAGAATGAGCAAACAATGGTGGGCGTCAGGTGAAAAAATTACAGAATCAAAAGTAATGCTGAACCATGGCCAAACTATTTTGGCCAAACTCTTCTTTGTTAATCATACTTGTGAAAAATTAAAAAAAAATTCAGTTTTAACGTATTGCGAGCTTTGATTGGCTATATGAATTTTCAAGTGTATTTTCAAAAAGTTGTAATAAAGTTGAATAACTAAAAAAGCTACTAAGAGAGTTTTTATAAAGGTGTATTGATTGCAGTTAAAGGATCGAATGTAAACTAACCAGACAATTGTGAGAGATACAACTAAAACACTGACAACTCTGCGTATAAATTACCGATCCGCTAGTCGGTGGGGGCGTCATCGGCTTAGCAGGCGCTCTCTTCGGAATTTCAGGGGGGTTTGAAAATTTAGTTTCATCGGTAACTCCTTTATCGATATCATTCTGGGCTAAATTAGGTTCACTGCGGTGGACTGGATTGGCCGATGCATTTTTAAGCCGATCAAATCTGGCTTTCAATTTTGGGAGACTTTTCTTGGACTCTTTTGGCGACAGTTTTTCTCTAGTGATGCTAACAGCTTTAGGGTACCTTGGTTTCAACCAAACGCTTAGACAATCGTTTGGCGATAACGACCGATTTTTTTCGTTATTATTCTGCTTCGGATGTGGTGATGATGATTCGGTGGTTTTGACAATTTCTTTTTGCTTGTCAGTTTTGCGAATCGACATTTTTATCAGGGGCTCGAGATGTACCAAATTTCAAAACCAGTTCAAATGTTATAGTTCAGAGTTGCTTTCAAAAAAAGTAGGATTGTTTGATGACGATAAATTGAACTTGAAATTGGAATAATTCGGATCAATAATTTTAATCACGGTGTTTCGTCAAACAAGATTTTGATCTAATTCCATAGTGATATCGAACTTCTTGGATCGAAAGTTACAACAACGATTTGTCTTTGATCTTGTTTGTAAACAAGTTAATTTAATTTGAATATCATAGCAAAGTTATGTTTTGATTTTGATTGCAACATTTTATCAAAACCAAAAAGTTTTATAGGTCAAATGTAAAGTAACTGAAGGCAAACGTTTAAATCTAAACAAATTTGAGTTGAAGTTTGATTGAAAAGCGTAAAGCCTCAAATCAACAGGATAAAGTTGTTTCTCAAAGCAAATTTCCTGATGTATGAGCAGAATGAAGATTAGTTGAGAAAACTGCAAGAATAAAGTCGGAACCGCACCGCAAAAATAAAGGAATCTTAAATTAGAGAAAGTCAAGAAAACTAAAAACCACACCAATATTTTAGTAATTTTATTTTTTTATCAGAAATAACAAATATTTCGACTTATAATTTTGTCTATCTCAAGTTCAATAAGTCAGTGACAGTCTAAGAGAAACAAAACGTGTGTAGAAACTTCTTTGATCAGCAGCGTGTCCCATTATTTTGAATAATTGGCGTAAGTTCCATCAGATTTTTCTGAAAATGGTTCGCATTTTTGGATAACTTCAATCTATTACACATAAAAGGACAAAAATATATAAATTCAATTGAAAAGACATATAAGTCCGGTTATTAATTGTTTGATGAGCAAATAATCGTAATACATTGCAGCGGATATCTTGCGTATTTAAAGATAACTCCCACCTGCGAAAAAAGTAAGAATTCCACCATTGAAAAAAACTTGAGAAAAGAAATTGTAACTCGAATAATTGCTTATCTCACTTTCAGTCAAAAAGTAAAACAATAAAAACTATAGGAGGTACTATAAAAAAAGGGTAGCACCCAGTGTGTCGAAGATAAATTGCACATTGCAAAGAAGCAGAAGGACCAAATGGCCGACAAAGAAGATTTGAGGATAATGTGAGAGCAAAAAGAACAAACTTAGGACAGGAAAAAGAAAAATTTAACCAGTTCCCATTTTGTTCCACTTTTTCCTTCTGAAAATATTCTTCGTAGATTATGACTTATATGTTAGAAAATCAGTGCCTGGCGAAACGCTTCAAACTTTTTTGCCTCCTATTGTTTAGCTTTATTTACTAATATCCTGATTATTTTTTGGAATCAAATTTATAACCAACTTCAACCCTCCTGCAGTCTGTTAACCAAATAAGTAAATATCGATTTTGATCCCAACCCAAATACGAAAAAAGGCCCAAGTTTACCCTAAACAAAGGAGCGGCGATTTTTTTGCACTTAGCTTAATTGAAGTCAACTTGAACTTTTTTTATAATTATAATAATAATAATAATAATAATAACTATAATTTTAACCTAGACGGACTAAATTTGACAATAATTAGCTCTCCAGACTCTAAAAAAAACATGTAAAAACGAAGGCGTTTCCCTGTTTTTCATCAAAAGGCAATCCCGATGATGATTATTGGCAAGTTGATGTCTCCGTAGAAAAAACTCAGAAAAAATCAGGCTATATGACTTTGATTAAGATATGCAGGATGGAATTATGGATGTCTGATTTATGAAGAGCGATGGGAAATATAAACTTCTTTTCGTCAGCTGAGGAAAACCATCAATTTTAGGCACTGGTGTGTATAAATTAAGTCACCAATTTAAAATATGAGAGTATTCAAGACCAATTTAATATCCTCGGAGACGTATTTATAGGTGAATCGAATTATCTGTTGGTGGCATGACTGCTATGCAATTTAGAAACTTGATAAGATTTTGTCAATTGCACTCTTTGAAAAACTTAATAGGTAACTGTTTGATCGCCCTTAATGGTCAAGAGAAGGAGTTTTGATCAAGCTCAGCTCATAACGGTGTGCGTTCAGTAAATTGATGTATCAGTAAATTACTATACCAGTAAACCGAATTATGAAACAATTATGTTACAATTACCTATATAGTATGTATTCGGTTGCGTGATATTAAGTACAAACTCAGCTTAGAATAAACGCATCCAGGAATCAAATAGAAAATTTTTTCACAAATTGATGCAATATTTCAATTCCTTAGCTGTCTCCTTTAATTTCCAACAATGTTGCGCATAATTCCTGGCAAATTTAACTTTATAACAAGTTTGAAAAAATTGTTACTAAAAATATGTTTTCGAGTTACTGAAAACCTTTTTCACAATTTTCGATTTACTGATCTAGTCTGCCCGTTTTCGGATTGCTGATACATCGATTTTCTCACTTACCGCTCTAATAAGATACTGCTCGTAACAGTTCAAAACTTAAATACCATCTTGAATTTAATGGATAGAAAAAATAAAGAATTTTTTTTTTGTAATGAACAGCCTTGAAAATTGTTAATTGTTAAGATTACCAGAGTGAATTTAAATTTCCAAACCAAGCAATGTCTAGGATTCAATTGTGGGACCATTGTAATGCCGTTATTCAGTTTGCAATATTTAAATTGCAATCGTTTGATGCTTACGAGATATGCAAACCTGAACAGAAAACAAGACTGCTCGTATCAGGGCGAAGCTCTGAAAGTACCGACTGCCTATTAAGATCTATTGAGAAGTAATAACCTGAATAAGCTGAATGTAATGAAATAAAACGTATTTTGTTAAGATTTTTTGTTAAAATCATCCCCCACACGCTATATAAAGTCAGAAGTAATAAGTTTTGATCCCAGTAACATATCAATTAAGGCAAATAAGCTTCCTTCAACCAATTTGGAATGATTTCTAAGACGGATTAAATCTCCGCTTACGCGTTAATAGCGCAAAATATATCGCGCGTTATTTGTCCTAAATTGGCCATAATGGCAATCTTTAAACCCTCATAACTTTACAAAAAATAATCCCAGGTAAAATATCTTTTCAAATTTAAGCTCACTATCGAATGATGTAAAAAATTCCAACAAAAATAGCTAGTTGAAAAGTCGAAATTTATCTGAAGAAAGAAAATTCTACCCCGAGCACAAATAATCCAATAGCTTCGTTTCGAAATTCAGAACAAAAAGCTGCACTTGCAAGTTAAAGCAAAAACAGCGCAGACAATTTTCAAAATGCAAGAAAATACAAAAATTACAGTGGAGATTTTTTAGCTTCAAAATAAGACTAAAGTCTTATAAGTCATTAGTATGCTGTCTTAAACCTTTAACAGATTATCTAATAGTGCATTTCTGGCAGCAATAAATGGACGATACACATCTACAAAAACTAAGCACAAAACTTAAACCTAAAAAAATAAGCCTTAGGAAGAGAAAAAAACTCGTAGATTAACCCATGCGTTTGCTTGTTTCGTACAAAGTTCAAAAAGCTATATAATTCAGACAGATTCATAATTGAAGGTTTTAAGCAAATTCGGAATCATAAAAATCTCAAAAAAAGAAGACGGAGTTTTTTTATCGATCATCAAGTTTTGTGTAGGGAAATAAGAGTGGGAGCTGATAGAGAAAAATATAATGTTTTGACCACAATTCAAATTGCAAAACAAATTGACGAAAAAAAAATTTTAGAATCAGAACGAAAAAATTTGATTGATAGCTTTCAAAATTTTTTCTTCAGTTTATAGTAAAATTGAGAAAAAACAATTGAACTTAACCCACATTAGCCTTTAATTTTAATCATAAAATCTCCATCTTTGATTCTAAAAAAAATGATTACAACCTGTTTTTCTTTACTCAAAAACTGTTTGGAATACGTTACGTTTTTTTCCAAAATAGAAAGATATACACTCTTAAAGTTTTGTCTTAAGTTTTTGTGTTTCTTTGAAAAATTCAATTACTAATTTTTTTGGGGTTAAAAAGCACACAGATTACGTGGAAAATATATCACATATAAACAGTATTCGGAGGTTCTGTATTTGAGTTTTTATACTTAGGTTCACAGAGATTCGGAACAACCAAATATAAGTGTAAAGTTTCTGTAAACGGCTATCAGCGTGCTTAATTCCAAGAGTTGAATAAATGAAAATTGCCGCTTTAAACTTATTTGCGAAACACTGAAAACATGACTAAAATGCAAAACAATTGCAAAAAGCCTACTGAATGCAAAGTTCTCTCTACTTTGAGTTTGGAACACCAAACGTGAACAAATACGGCAAATATTTATGCTATAAAATTACAAAACTATTCATATTCGGGTGAAGATTGAATTTTTTAACTTCTTTTTAACGGCAATTGAAAATATTTGTACAAAAATTCCGAGACTTATTTTGAACTTTTAATTTTTTTATATCTTTTTTTCAACATTTTAATAGTTAATTGAGCGCATATTCGACTATGGTTTTGATGATAAATTTTTCTAGAAAAATTGCGTGCCATGTAATTCCATATTATTAAAATACATGCAAAATTATAATCAAATATATTATTTTGATTTAAAGATTTGAATAAGTAACAATTCTGTCCCACTGTTTGATGAACACATAATTTTTTGGTAATTCAAAATTCAGAAAATCATAATTCTGGGTTCACTCAAAAAGTTTTTTGTAATTTTTGGATTTTTGGTGTGCAAAAATTATAGACAAAGCTTTATGAATTTGACGCCCAATTGTTTTAGAAAACGTTTGTTTATGCACAGAAACTGCTTTCTACTAGAAAAAAGCACAATCATTTCTTTTTCAATATTTCAGTGAACTGATTTACTTGAATCATCATACACTTTTTGTTCCTGGAACTTAAATGATGACTGTTTTTTCTATGGGTTCCACGAGTTTGTTATTGTTTTTGTTTTGGTGTATGGAAATGATTGTTATTGTTTTTCTTGTATAAGGTCACATCGAAGAGAAAGATAGATGAAGTGAATACTTTCTATCAAACGTCGATAAATTCTGAAATGAATAAAGTAAAGTTCGAAAAAAAATTGTCGAATGGAAAAAGCGTTATTGTAATTCCAGCATTGACTTGTAGTTTTTAATGAATTTTTAAAACGCCTAAAATTACATAAAATTTGCACTAAGTTCTGAATTGCTTCTCAATCTTTCAAAAAAATTTAAAAAAACATAAGACTGTGCTAGAAACTGCCGCTTAACTGAACTCAAGTATAAAAAGATATTTCAACTTTGGCAGTTTTTTGTATATTTATGAGGACTTGATTTTACGATGTCCCTGACAATTCTCACAAGCAAAAGTTGTACACATTGCTTTCCTGTTGTAAATTCCAAGCACAACTCAAAAGCTTCAAAATGAATCAGCTCTAAAATTACTACGAGCAGGTCAGCGTAGTGTTTAGTTTTGCCTGCAAAAAATCAGCTAAAATCAAAATTTTACGCTTTGTTTGGAGAATAGAATTGAAAGCTTCAATAGGAAAAGTTTTGAACAGAAGTGATCGATTGGCTTCTTGCCTCTTATTTATATTGAATAAGTGGTGTAGCAGGAATGATAGCGTGTATAGCCATTTGTCAGTTGCACCAATATAATTGGTTTTAATTGCAAAAATCCTAAATTTTTCCCAGATTTAGGTTGGTTTATTGCAAATAGAAAACAAATTTTTCTTTAACTGATTAACAAAAATTGATTACCATCAAAAAAAATTCTTAACATAAACAGGGTTCAATGATTGAAATGCATGTAGTCAAGAATCAGCATAATTTTCTTCAGAAAAAAAGCATCAGAAAAATTATTCAATTATCAAAAACTCTTACATTTATTCGAGGAGGAGGTCTACCGACTCAAGCTTCAAAAAAATCAAGCTTCAAAAAAAAATACTAAATTGCATATAACACTATATTTTAAGACCTTTTTTTGATGAACAGTATAATTCCCCCCTCCCAAAGCAAATTAGGAGGAATAAAACCTTTGGTTTATCAGAAATTTACTTTGAGCGCAAAATAAATTCAATTTTTCTAAAATTATATATGAACAATTAATTAATAATCATCAATATAAAATGTTGTTGGAAATGCATGTTGTTGGAAATGCATGTTGTTGGAAATGCAGACTTTAAACGGAGTCAGATTTCAGTGGTTAGTAAGTCCCTTAGGTGGATCGGGGGTTGTACTATTGGTCCAATTATTTGATATTTTCCTCTCAGCACCAAAAAATTCTGTAGATTTCTTTCAGCTTTAATTATAATTAAAAGCTCTCCAATTTGACTTTGGAACAATAAACGTCAGTAAATTCGACTTGACGTCAATAAATTCTGCTTGACGTCAATAAGTTTCATGCTAAGAAAAAACAAGACAGCTTGTATCAGCGTAAAGGCTTAAATTTTTTGGATTTCTCCCTATTGTCGGTTAAAATTATGTTTTAAAAAATCTTGTCTAAAACTTGTCATCCTTAACTTCAAATTCCCAGAATGTTCCTGAAATTTTATTGTTCCGATACGAAAGTAACAGAATATTTGTGCTCGGCATGGGTTTTTTTCTTCAGACAAAGTTTGACTTTTTAACTAGCCATTTTGACGGATTTTTTTTATATCATTCAAAAGGTATTGTTGTCCTGAGCTCAAATTTGAAAAGATATTTCACCTGTGATCATTTTTCGTAAAGTTATGGCGGTTTAAAGATTGCCATTTTGGCCAATTTGGGACAATTAACACGCGATATATTTCGCGCTATTAACGCGTAAGCGGAGATTTAATCCGTCTTAGAAATCGTTCCAAATTGGTTGAAAGAAGGTTACGTGCCATAATTGATTGATTATAACGAGCGAAATCTATCATTTTGAAATTTAGATGGCGTGTGGGGGGATGATTTTCATAAAATTTCAAATTTTAGAGAAAAAAAATTTCATTTTTTCTTACATTTAATTTTTTTAAATGTTATTACTGCTCCACAAACCTTAAAAGGCAGTCGGAAAATTCAGGGCTTCGCCCTGATACGAGCAGTTTTATTATACTTTTATTTCTTATTTTTCCCCTTGCATGCTATAATTAGAAATTAAAAAAATTTGTGTCTGCTAATAAAACAAGACTGCTCGTAACAGTGTGAAGCCCTGAAGGTTTCGACTTCCTTTTAAGGTTTATGGAGCAGTAATAACATGGAAAAAACTAAATGTAATAAAAGAAAATGACTTCTTTTTTCTAAAATTTGCAAATTTTTATGAAAATGATCCCCCCACACGCCATATTAAGTACAAAAGCATAGATTACGCTCCTTTTAACAAATCAATTAAGCTTCTTTAAACCAATTTGGAAGGATTAAATCTCCGCTTATGCGTTAAATTTTAGAGAAATGTATCGCGCGTTAACTTTCCCAAAATAGCCAAAATGGCAATCTTTAAACCCCCATAACTTTACGAAAAATGATCACAGGTAAAATATCTTTTCAAATTTAAGCTCAAGACAACAATACTTTTTGAATGGTATAAAAATTCCGTCAAAAAGGAATAGTTTAAAAGTCGAAATTTGTCTGAAGAAGAAAAATCAACCCCGAGCACAAATATTCCGTTACTTTGGTATCGAAAATTCGGAACAATAATATGAGCAAATGAATTGTACGTTCATCAACCCATTTTTCATTGTAATTCAAACTAGTTGAAAGTTCAAACCAATATAACATCCCAAAAATTAATCACTGGTGAAACAATTTTTCATAATTTTGAATAATTTGCACCAATATCTTTCAAACTGTATAAAAAACTTACTTCAAAAATTGATAAACAAAAACTTCGAAACTGGTCTGGAGGAAAAAAACACCCAGAGCGAAAGCATTCCGTGGCTTTTTCTTCTTCGAACTGACAATAGATTCACAGAACTAAAAAAAAATTTATTCTGTTTTACTCATTAGTTTTCACAAGCTCTTGATTTTAAACATCATTTTAAACCCTGGAAATTGAAGGATCACTTTAAGACACAACTGTTGACAAACAGTTTTAATTTGAAAAAACAAGATAAAAAATTGTTTTATTTTTGCAGTGAAATCTAAAAACTAACAAGACTGCTCGTATCAGGGCGAAGCCCTGAATGTTCCGACTGCCTTTTAAGGTTTTATGGAGCAGTAATAACATTTAAAAAAATTAAATATGAAAAAAATTTAAAATTTTTTTTTTAATTTGAAATAAAAATCGTCCCCCCACACGCAATTTCAAGTACAAAAAGATAGATTTAGCTCCTTGTAACAAATCAATTATGGCAAATAAGCTTCTTTCAACCAATTTGGAACGATTTTAATACGGATTAACTCTCCGCTTACGCGTTAATACCGCGAAATATATCGCGTGTTAATTGTCCCAAATTGGCCAAAATGGCAATCTTTAAACCGCCATAACTTTACGAAAAATGATCACAGGTGAAATATCTTTTCAAATTTGAGCTCAGGACAACAATACCGTTTGAATGATATAAAAAAATTCGTCAAAAATGGTTAGTTAAAAAGTCGAAATTTGTCTGAAGAAAAAAAAACCCACCCCGAGCACAAATATTCCGTTACTTTCGCGTCGAAAGTCGGAACGAAAATAGCTTTTGAATATCGAGGTCTATTTTGTCTTATTTTTTCTTCTTTATTGGAGAGTGTAATTTCCTGACTGACTTGCAGTTATCAAATAATGCAGTTGAAGAGATTTTAAAATGAAAAAGAAACAAACCACCAAATTGAAAACTGAGCGTGAACAATTTTTTTCTGAAAAAAAACAGCCTAAGTAACTAATTATTTGCTTCGTTAAATAGAACAAAAAATTGCTGGCCATAAAATAGGCGTCTGTTTTTACTGAGACTAATGCAGCCGTATCATCTATCTTGCGTATTCTGAGGATGCTGATATTGAAGTGCGAACTTTAAATGAATCAGTGCGTATATATTGATTACCTACCGAGAACTGAGGGAAGCAAGACTTGAGACTGGCGTTGGGCTCGTATCCGAAGGAGGGTCCCTCGTGGACCGAAGTTGGCAGGGAGAGTACCTGTCGGAGGTAGTTGTCGAATTTGTTCATGTTCAGACATGAACCCTCCGAGCTGTTGCCGCTGCTCGCAGGGTCACTCACTAGGTTCTCAAACACATCTGAAGCAAATGAAATTTTCCTAGAAAACTAAAAAGGACAAAAATGGTAAGATAGCAGCAATGACGATGTACGGGCAGAATAACTCCGGTGAAAAGTTGTATGGATATTAGTTTAACATTAACATATAGACGCGGAATTCAATAAATAACTATCTTACAAATCTAAAAATGTTTGGTACTCTTTGCCCAGCCTTCTCAATTCATAGTTTTTATTTCATTTTGTAAATTCAGCTTTCAATTCTCCCCACACATTTTGTTAAGTACCGTATGCTAGTCAAAAGTTCGACCAATCAGAATGCAGCAAAATTAGAATTCTCAATACAAATCTCTAGTGCTGATTTGCTGTATTTATTGACAGGTGGTGGAGAATCTTCAGTAGATACCATAAGGGGGAGGGGGGATTGTTTAGTATAAGTAAATCCAAAAAATCTACTTACATTTGAGTTTGTCCACGTACTTTCCCGAACACAGTGTGGATAAAGCCACTTTGATTGATATGACCTTGATTGACCCCGTGCAGTCCGGGTCATATGCGCCCAGTATCCAACCCATCAGCATACTCAGCGACTACAAAAGACAGGAATTAAATTGTCTCAGGCAGCTAGAGAAAAGAATTTAATTTAAATAGGTTATCATCATAGATCACTAGCTCCAGGAGAGCAAGAGATGCACCTGAATAACCATTTTCACGTCACAGTTTGCTGTTAAAAGAATTGCAGAGGCGTATAAATTTCGAGTTTGAGAAAACTGAAAATGCGCCGTACTAAAATGTGTTAGGTAAATGAAAACAAGACTGCTCGTATCATGGCGAAGCCCTGAATGTTCCGACCGCCTCTCAAGGTCTATGGAGCAGTAATAGCATGAAAAATTAACTGTAACAAAAATAAAATGAAGTTAAAATAAAAAATTTGAGACTTGTTGTGAAAATCATCAACCCACTTGCCATAAAAAGTACAAGTGATAAATTTCGCTCGTGGTAACATATCAATTATGCCAAATAATCTACCTTCAACCAATTTGAAACGATTTCTTATACGGATTAAATCTCGGCCTACGCGTTAATAGCGCGAAAAAATTCGCGCCTTAATTGTCCCAAATTTTCCAAAATGGCAATCCTTAAACCCCCATAATTTTACAAAAAATGATCACAAGTGAAATATTTTTTTCCAATTTAAGCTAAAAAAACAATACTTTTTGAATGGTATAATAAAAATCCTGTCGATAATGGCTAGTTAAAAAGTCGAAATTTGTTTGAAGAAAAAACCCATCCCAGGCATAAATATTCCTTTAATTTCGTTACGAAAGTCTGAACAATTACCCTATGCACGGATGAGGGAGAAACGTTTCGTTTTTTGTTTTGAATTTTGCTAACACAAACTGAAGCCTTTTCTAAGTTTTTAAGCTGTTTTAGTCCTTCTTATTTCGGTACAATGTTCTAAAAAAGTCAATACCCTTAAGGTGTTTATACATTTTGAGCTCAAAATCCCAGATAAACTACCGCATAAAAATTGAGGGTAACTGATAATCGTTTTTAATGGTTCTACAACAGTTATTATGCCAAAACATATAATGAGCTTTCAAAATAGAAAACTGAACAATTTATAGGCTGCAAACTACGGCAATGCAGATAAACTCCCGCAGATAAAAATTGATTATATACAGAAAAAACTACAGATCAGTTTGAGTATGAAATCGATTTATCTACGAGCATTTCACGAACGAATTGAATTTTTGTCACCGAAAACAAAAAGATTTTAGTGCCAAAATAATCGATGTTCTTATTCTATAAAACTTATTTATAATCTTTAGATAATATGTATATAGTCAGTATATAAACTTTATTTAAGAAAAACTGTATATACTCTGTGTATAATCTGTTTTAAATCTTTAATTATTTTGTTATATTGTGTAAAAACTATAGTGGATCTAATAATTTCACGTTTAACCAACCAAATTTTGAATTAATAATTGTTTTTTTTCACAGACTTCAGAAAAAATTTGTAATAAAGAGAAAAATTCCTCAGTGATATAGAGCTATACTCACATGAGGAGGAAAGTTTACCGCAAAATTCAAATTTCAAGATTTTCGTCTCAATTTTTGCAACCTAATTATTCCTGCTGCTAAAAAAGTACTATCGTGCAAAGTTTCTTCAAATAAACTACGAAGATCAATTTTTTAATGAAAAAAAAAATCCAAACATTAACTAAGAACAGTTATCTTAGCTGCATGGCATTTCACTTTACTGATTTTCAAAAAATTTTAGATCAAACAACAGCACCAAAATTTAACAAAAAAATTACAATGTACTTATATTCCAATATAATCATATTATCTGGTGGGTGAATCTGTTAAATAAATCAATATATAATCTGTATAAGATATGCAAATAGCTTGTATAAAATTTGTTTGTAGTCTGTATACGATCTGCATATAATATGCATGCAATTTGTTACAAATAAAACAGTTTTACAGTGTTTTGAAAAAAAGGTTGCATAACATCGTGTTTAAAAAACAGACCCTTTGAAAACCACGACGCACAATAATCGATTATTAAAACTAGATAATTAAAGTTTTAGTATATAAAATTACAGCAGATCTTAGCTCTGCATATTTTTTGTAGACAATCAATTTAATTTCATTTTTGTCACTACAGGTTGCCATGCAAAACAGCAATGGAAACTGCAAAAAAAAATTGAGAAAAAAACTATGAAAACACTAAATGAGCAACAAACCGAGAGATTAGTATGCTTATCAAAACTAAACAACAGTCTTGAAAACAACAAGAAATCAGACAGTACATGTTAACACAAAGACCGATATGCCTGCTGAATATTTTGTTAAATTATCAAATGTGGTCAGTTTTAGGAGCATCTACTTCAAACCAACTTGTGGAAAACAGTCTCAGAAGGATTTGATGAAAATTTGATGACAACTGGACGTTGTTTTAACATAAAAAATCTCGGGGAGTCTTTTGAAATTCTCAGAAGAAAAAAGCACGCCAAACCCATGTTTCAGTCATCTTTAGGAAAATCGAAAAAAACCTCTGCAGAGGGAAGATTGTGAACCACTCAAACTAAAATTTTCTTTGATTGTGGCCACCAGATTTATTTGAGAAAAATTACCATCTTTTGCGAAGAAACTCAATCTCATCAAAGGGCAAACAATTGAAAGCGTCAGTTTGTATGCAGTTTTTCGAGAAAGGTACAAATTTAATAACATAATTTCAGTGCGTTTACTTCAGCCTACTTTTGTGTTACTAAAAGCAATGTAACATATGCAATTTCGAGAAAAGCATTCCAAACTTGAATTGATATGTAATTCTTTCGTTTAATTTCGTTTTTCTTATTTAATTTTTGAGACAAAAAAATCTCTTAGAAAAATTTTTGCTCATGAAAAAATCTTTTGTTTCTCATTCAAAAAACGGCCCGGAGGCAAGTGCATTAATATTTCCGCATAAAAAAGAAGTTTATATGAAGCGTAGGTTGGAGAAACATCCTATCTTCTAGAGTGTCAGAGATGTTACGAATACAAATTAATAGCTTCTTCATTAAAAAATCCTTTGACACCTTAGTCCTATAAATTGAAAAAATTGAAAAAATAAACCCATTTTTCATTAATAACTGGGTTCTTGAGGTATCTCAAAATTTTTCAGCAAAATTTATTTCTGTAAAATCAATAATTTGCACTACTATAAAAGAGTAATAATTGAAACTAATGTACAGTTTCAGCACGGGAACCTTACAGCCTTTTGGCTAAATATTGCTATTAGTTGATTTTTTGCTTGCCCAAAAAATTCAAGATTGTTTTCCTAAGAAATAATTTCTTACGTATCCAGAATCAAAAAGCTGTTTTAAAAGTTTTCACAGATGATGAATGCCATCAATAATATATTGGGTTTTTGAGATCTCTCAAAATTTTCTTCAGAACACATTTCTGTGAAATCGATAATTTGCACTAGTATAAAAGAGTAATAATTGAAATTAAAGTAGTTTCAACACAGGAAACTTACAGCCTTTCTTCAAAAATTGCATTGAATTGATTTTTTGCTGACGCAAAAAATTCAAGGTTGTTTGCCTAAGGAATATTTTTTTACGTATCCAGAAATAAAAAGCTGTTTAAAAAGTTTTCATAGATGAATGCCATCAAGAGATGCAGACAAAATTAAGTTATGACTGCAATTTTTCTAAGCAATTGTGATTACGTTTACAAAACCTTGAAAAAAAACTAAGATTGCATATTATTTCAAAGTTTTCTCTGTTAAATCGTAACTGCAATGCCAAATATCAATTTTTTATAGTAATACAAATTGTGTTTCATTTTGATGTACAAATTTTAAAAGACTTCAAAAAAAATGAATAAAAAAATTGATGGTAAAATCGTCACTTCTTGTCTTATTACCTTCCCCTCACAAAGAAGCTAAGGAATATATATGCTCGAGGGGGTTTTTTATTCAGATCAATTTTGAAAAGAGTATTTTTTCTCGGGGGATCGATCGTTAGATCATCGTGGTCTCCACTGCTTGCGCACATCACTATTTTAACGAGCCACTAGTGTTGCTAAACTGCTAAACTGGTTCGGGAAAACTAACGCGACTCATTTATGCGTGGTGATTTATCCCGCACTACTTCAATTTGATCTTATCAGACTAATTTTTATATTTCATGCAGGCGCGGATTTAGAGGGGGAGCGGACGCCCCCCCCCCTTCTACCCTCTCATGGATTGACCCCCTACCGACCCAAAGGGTCCACCCTTTGGTACTATTTAAGAAATCCATTTATGGCCGACCGACCCTAAAGTTTTTCTTAAGGCGCCTTTGGCGCCAATGTATACTATTTTTGAGGGGGAGCGCGCGAGAAGAAAATCCTAGATGCGCCCCCTGATCTTTTCTGGCCAATTTCAGGAAAATTACCTCAAAAATGAATACTTTCCAATAACAACCGGAAAAATTAATGCAATTGGACAATTTAGTGAACATTTTTTCATGTTTATATGCAAATACTCCTGAGCCTGAACGGAGGGAAAACCTAAAGAAGTGTGCAACACTAGCCTGATCTACATTCAACTGATGAGTAGAGGGGAGTCGTTTGTTCAAATAGTAGTAGACGGTGGAGAGGGTTGACTCTAGTTTGCCCACAGACACTTCGCTGTCTCCATTCAAGGCGTCCCCGTGTAAGTTGTTCTCCCGGAATGCCTCAATGACGTTGTAAATGTCCACTAAGTGAACTGTAGCAAAAAGCGACAAACTAAATTTGCAAAGTTTCAAATATTTCGATATAAATAATTAGAGAAAAAAGCAGAAAGAGCAGATATTGTCAAAATAGTCGATTATGTTCCAACCCATATCGCTTTGTCAATATTTAGAGAAAAAAATAAGAAAACCAATTTCGTCCCGTCTTGGCTCAAAAAGTCACAAAACGATGGTTTCAATTCCTTTTTCTCGACGTCGGAGAAAATATTGGCACTTATTTTACATCTGTGACTTGGGTTCAAATATCATACATTGCATGACCTTCTCTTGAAAAAAACGCCCAAAAAGCAAGACGCTTAAGACTTTCTGTGGTCAGAACCAAAAAAAACTATTTTAATTTTGATTATTTTGTCCTAATTTTTCTATAACCTAAATTTTAGCTTTAAAAGAAATAAATGACTCACAATAAACTTTCTTCTGGATAAAGCGGAGCTTGCAGGCTGTTCGGTAAGTGGCGAAACGGATCTTGTCGAAATTCTGGGATTCTGAAACAAAGTATGTTTTAGATCAAGAATTCGAATTCTGCTACCCAACTTTTTTTTCCTTGAAAAATAGCGGTAAGAAGAACTTTTCGTCTTCATTTCTTAATCAAAAGTTTTGAAGAAGAAATAAAAATTTAAATTAGAGGTAGTTCGCATAAATGGCCTGAATCTCGTGTGGCAATTTTTCTTTGATGGAGAAACGGGGTCAAGTATACACTCACTCAGTTCTGTGTGAAGTTGTTCTCTGTCTATAAGGGGCCATTGGGATCCAACGTCTCCACCAGACCTACAACAAAAAATCAGGAATTAACAAAAACCTACACCAAAAAACTATTGTGTCAAATAGAAGAGCTATATTTAAGTAAAAAAGCAATATTTGTTAATTTTAACGAACATGTATTGACAAATAAGGAATCAATTGGAATCTTCCAAATACTTTTCTGATCTTTTCTTGAAGCCATTCTTAGATGCATTCGCCCCAATTCTTAAAACTAGCGCCAAAAAAAATCAAACCAAACGTCATTGAACAACAAAAAGCAAAAAAAAATCATTCAAAACTTAATAATATCAAAACTTGATCGATGCGCATACGTCATATCAAATACTGTTCTGCACTTATTCGGCATCCTTTGGATCCTTCCTCTAGAAGGACGGATCAAACTAGTTGCATGTTGCCAATTCTCGCTTGTCAGCTTAACGTGCATCGGGAGACCCGACAACTTGGTATCCGGCTCCAATGTTGCGTCACCGTTCGGAGAGTGGTGATCTGAGCTCTTTTTAGAAGCGTCTGAAGAGTGTTCCAAGGTTATCGACAGATCCCGACCTTCGACAGTAGGAAATGGAAGCAAGGGACGTCGCTCGGGAACCAAGGGAGTCCCGCTGTTGGTCTTCCGAAGCGTAGCATGGTTCTCTGACTTACTCGCCGTGGCACTATTAGGATGTTGCTGAGGTGGTATTGGAATCGGGCTCAGACAGTTTACAATAGCTGCTGACCATGGACGTTCGTTTAGTAACGAAAAGTTTGGCATTTTATGCCTCTTTTCGACTGTTCAATTAAAAGTGAAGTTTCTTTGGAGCAGGGCTATATACTAGTAATCATCAAAGACAACGGGTTGAAATTAAGTTCAATATAAATACAGTTCACTGAACATGAAGGTCTGCAACTTGAAGGCACAAAAAGAGATTCAAAGTCACTTAGCATTCGTTACAATATCACCGAGAAACTTAATTCAAACGGTAGTGTCAACAAGACGACATTTACACTACAATTAGAAATTACGCGTGACGTTTGATTATAAATTGTGAATTCTGTTTAGAATTCCACTATAAACACAGTTGTGTGGTAATAACAAAGTTATTATTCCATTATAACAATTCCCCTAATCTGGTTGAAGGTACCGGTTAACGCAAGACGGGATTCTTTCTGTGTTCGGAACTACCAGGTATTTATGAGTTTTTCGAACTTTCAAAGAAGGGTGCTTGAGCAGACCTCAAGAAATTTTGGCAGGATTATAAATTTTGGGAATAGTATTTTGTATAAGTGGTAACCGGAATACAATATTAGTTCTACAAGGTTGCAAGTAGTTTGTTCAGGGCGGGTTTTGAAACTGAAGTTAGTCGGGAAGGGTTGTATTGATTATTACCGCTACCATTTCACCTTAACTTGGGCATAAAATTAATGCAACGAATGGCTGGAGATTTCAGGCTAAAATATTCCCAATTTATCGGATTAAATTCGGGAAGGTAACTCAGATTCCGGCCTCTGAAGTTAAGCGCTCATCCCTTGCACGTTGATTGACAACAGGTATTAAAGCACAAATAAATGATAAGTTAAGACTTAATTTGGTTTTACGACAGAAAATTATTCCAAGGCGGCCGCGAGGACTTAAAAATATCGGCTAAATTCAGAATATCAAATTTAAGCAACACAGTTTATAGGAAACTGGCGAATATTTTGTTTCATTCCGACCACCATGCGTATCTATAATTTTCTGATAAAAATGGAAACTGTGGTAATAAATGGATCGGATATAATTTATTATCTCTAAATTTTTAGAAGTCTGAGACATAAAAATCGCAACGCGTTTTGAAATATCATATGCTGCAAAAAGGAAGCGATAAATCGCATCATAGAAAGACCATAAAAATCTGCTACTAAAATTGGCAAAAGTTTGTTTTAAATCAGATAGCTCAATCTGGTATCAAAAAAAGTGAAATAAGAAGTTATAAGCAGCACAGTTCAGCTTTGAATTTGTTTATAGGCTTTTAAAAATTTTTCTGACATATTTTAAGAAAGGGGATAAAAATATGCAACAATACTGCAATTTAAAATCTCATCTAACCGACTTATTTGAGTAATAGATAAATTTTATTCAGCATATGCAGCCCAGCTTTTTCTTAAGGTTTGTTTCAGTCCAACTTTTAAAACTTCAGAGAAAAACTAATTCAACAAGACTGCTCCTATCAAGGCAAAGCCCTGAATGTTCCGACTGCCTTTTCAGGTCGTCTATGGAGCAGTAAAAACATGAAAAAATTAAATTTAAACAAAAAACAAAAGAAATTTTTCTCTTTCGAATTTGAGATTTTTATGAAAATCATCCCCCACACGCCATATAAAATACAAAAAGATAAATTTCGCTGATACTAATAAATCAGTTCTGGCAAATGAGCTTCCTTCAACCAATTTGGAACGATTTCTAAGACGTATTAAATCTCCGCTTACGCGTTAATAGCGCGAAATATATCGCGCGTTAATTGTCCTAAATTGGCCAAAATAGCAATCATTAAACACCCATAACCTTACGAAAAATGATCACAGGTGAAATATCTTTTCAAATTCAAACCAAGGATAACAATACCTTTTGAAAGTAATTTTTGTCGAAATGGCTAGTCAAAAATTCGAAATTTGTTTGAAGAAAAAAAAAACACCCGGACAACAAATATTCCGTTACTTTCGTTTCGAAAGGTGGAACAATAATAAAGAGAAGCCGTGGCAAAGTGAATATTTGCAAAGTTATGCTATTTGCCTCACTTAGTCATTGCTTTGTGATAAAACAAACAATTCAATTGAGGACAAAGAAACAATCTTGCTCGTTTATCAGGGCGAAGCCCTGAAAGTTCCGACCTAACCCATAATTCATATCAAATAGTTTTTTGGAAACGAAAATCTTGAAAACCTATAACTATTTGACAATATCAAAGGGTGAAACTTTGAGACATGTGAAAGTAATTCGACCGATCCAATTAGCGAGCCTCATTTCAATTTGGGACGATTTTGTTGTGGTATAAAATTCGCCACGCATAAATAGTTCGCGTTACGCTCTCAACAATATGAACAAAGTCTTCAAAGCACGCAAAATTTAGTCCATAACATAGCTAATTTGGCCATTTTCAAACCACCAAGCTTTACAAAAGTAAGTGGAGGTAAAAACATCTTTTTAATATTGAACTCAGAAAGTCAATATCTTCAATGGGGTATAAAAAAATTTTGTTGAAAACGTTTATTTCGATCGGCGAACATTTACTGAGTAAAAAAACCACACCGAGCATTAAACTTCCGCTTCCTTCAAAAGTCGGAATAATAAGAATTTTGAATAAGCCTTGAATTTTCCGACCGCTTTTAATTTCTAGGAATAGTTTGAATTAAAACAATTGATAAAGTTTTCTATAAAAAAATTCAACCAAATTTTTTGAAGTTTTCTTTAAAGTTTGACACCCCACACGCTGGTAAAATTTAAAATGATACATTTTGCTTTGTTACAATAAACTGAATAGACTAAAAATCTTGCCTCAATCCTATTTGGACTAATTTCTAAGACGGATTAAATCTCCGCTTGCGCGTCAATAGCATGAAAAATATTGCGCAGTAATTGTCCCAAATTAATTAAATCCCTAGCCTTGAAAACCCCATATTTTTCCAAAAAAGGTGAAATATCAGTTTAAAACTAATCTCAAAATCATAATACGTTTTGGATGATTTTAACAAATTTCGTCATTTTTTTTTCAAAATGGTCAGAACAATAATGAAAAAACTTTGAGTTATTAACAATGTCAATTGTATGAAACAACCCAATTTGGTGCTGTTCTTGATATTTACAGCAAATAGTTTTATAGCAGTTCAAACTTTCGAACAAACTAACGGAAATCTTATGCTACTATCTTTTCTCTAAGCAAAACTCGAATACCAAAATTACAGAATCTGCATATTTTTTCACCCAATCGAGGATACCGCCTTGTTGTAGCAAAACACTTGCAATCATTTTCAGGAATAAACAAATTTTCTGAACAGTTTTATATGCCATTCATATCCATGGTCTACAATGATCCACTCGCAGGCATAGTTTAAACAAGACTGCTCGTATCAAGGCAAAGCCCTGAATGTTCCGACTGCCTTTTAAGGTTTTTGGAGCAGTAAAATCATTAGAAAAAAATTTAATGTAATAAAATGAAATGAAATTTTTTTTTTCTCTAAAATTTGAAATTTTCTCTGAAAATCATCACCCCACACGCCATATAATTTACAAAAGAATAGATTTCGCGTTATATTAATAGCGCGAAATATATCGCGCGTTAGTTGTCCCAAATTGGCTAAAATAGCCAAAATGGCTACCTTTAAATCCCCATAACTTTTTGAAAAATGTTCACAGGTAAAATATCTTTTCAAATTTAAGCTCAGGACAACAATACCTTTCGAATTATATTTAAAAATTTTGGTCAAAAATGGCTAGTTAAAAAGGCGAAATTTGTCTGAAGAAAAAAATCCACCCCGAGCACAAATGTTCTATTACTTTCGTATCGAAAGTCGAAACAACAAGACTGCTCTGCTCGTATATCAGAACGAAGCCGTGAGTATTCTCACTGTCACTAACTCGTTTTGATCAGTGTTTGTAGGATTTTTTTTCGTTAAACCATAAAATTGTACTACCAATATCAAATGTGAAATGCCAAAACTTGTGTCAAATTAAAAGGACCAATTATTTTGCCTCAATTCAGTTTGCAATTGTTATCAGCGCGCAATAAATTTTTCCGTAAAAACTTTTCGTATTGAAACTTTTGAGTACTAATCGAGAAGCTGCCGATTGCATTTTGTCAATTGCAAGCACACTGGCTTTGCAATCAGAAAATTTCCGGATTGATACTCGCGCTTTTAATTTTCATTGTAAAAATAATCTGAATAAAAAAACCACCCTATGCCTTTATGATCATCATTTTAAATGAAAGATGGAATAATGAACGCGGAGTTTGCGCTTAAAATTTACTCTAAATGTTGTGCTTCCTTACCGATAATTCTTTTTTAATAAAAAAATGTTCTGCAAAAAAAGAAAACATTTTGGCGGAAGAATCCAAGGTGACCGCTCGCCAGGCGAAGATTATTATTAGTTTGATAATTTTCCTTGTGACGAAGAAATCACTCGACCTAATGAGTTTTCGCTTTGTTCGTTGGTATACTTTTTTGGCAATTTGAGAAATAATCATCTAAGTTTGCATCTATGGAAGTATCAAAATCGGTTGTCAAATGCTTATTGGTTTTTCCGAATTTGTTCTAAATTCTGAAAAATTTAGAAAACAGCAAAGAAAAATGTCACCTTTATCAAGTATTTTGGTGGCTTTGGTTTTCTCTTTAAAAAGTATGAAAACACCTTTCACATGTTTATTTAGTTAACCTACAAAAGACGGCTAAATTTCTCTATATATTCCCCAAAGTTTATATAAAAAGCCATCATCGATTCACTTCGCACCAGAACTCGATATTCGCTCAGGTATAAATGACATGTGTTTACTTTGAAATCACTACAGTTTCCATTAGACGATGAAAAACAACACATCAAACAAACAGCCTGAAAAAAGACATTTCCCCGTATTATCAGCGTCTTACTGAGTATTTCGGCTATCTGACTAACTTTTATATCTATACTGTGCGCCATCAATTTAAGGTCGACCAACCCATATTATTATATAGTAACACCGCCGATGTGATCACAATTTGATAAAGGAGGCTCGGCAAAAACGCAACGTTTCGGTCATAGCCTTGCAAAGTACCGGGAATTTTGCATAAATTAGTTTGCGACTGCGTCATAAGCTTTTTGAAAAGACGCGGCAGAGTGTTCGAGACGTGATTGAAAAACCAATTGGAAATACCCCCTTCCGCTCTTGCTTTAAATGAATTCAGGTCAAATTTTGCTCACTTCAAATCGAGTTTAGTTCTTTGATTATTTTATACCAACACTAGAACCAAACATCTCTTGTTTAAAGAGAAAGCAGAGCAAATTATGAAAAAGTGGGAAAATAACTTTAAAAATTACTTACGTGAAAGAGGAAATGACACTTCCACTTATCATCTTTCTCCTCATTAGCGGACTGACTGATTTTGACACGCGGCTTCGCAGCGACATTTCAGCCCAATTAAGCCACCAAATCGGATGAAAGTTATAATTTCAAGATATTTGTTAATGCTAGCTGCAGTAAACAGCAAAAAAGAGAAATTTCTGAGCAACGAATTGTATAAGTAACGTTTAAACAGGCCACAAAATGGTTCTGCTCGTTAGGTGCTTTTGATTGGGAACTTCTTTGAAAAAGATTCTATTAAAATGTGCTCCCAGTGCAGGTAGTTGATTGATAGGCGCTGATAAAATGACGTATTTGTATTGATTTTTTATGTGAAGTTTTGAACCATGTGGCCGGTTGCTCACAAAAGTTCACGTCAAATAACTTACGATATCATTTGTTTTTAGCGCAGGCAAAAACCCAAGTAGCTTAAATGCGTGACGCTTTCAAACTGAAATAAAAGTACTTTTTGCCATTAAGCAAATAAGTCGAAAATGGGTTGGGACTTGGAATAAAAATGCTAACAAAAAGGGGGTAAGATAATACTTAAAAGTTGAGATGAATACACTTAGTGCGTGACAAAAGGGTAAAATGGGCGGAATTTGGACAAATCAAAGATGGGACTTCACTTAAGGAAAAGCAATACTGCGGAATGAAAATTTTCACTTTCCTTCACAGTTAAACAGTTTGAAGCGGAAGTTGTTAAGCTCAAGTGTATGGATCAAAAGTGCGAAGTCACACTTTTTAAATCAGGTTTCCATTTTAATCAGAAAAGTTATTTTTATGAGTTCTTTTGTTTCGAAAAATCGGGCTTCAAAGGATCAATCTTCATGACAAAAATGATCGACGTATTCGATTTGACTTCCATATTTGTCAGATATAAAAAACAATGTGAATGTTTTAAAGCCAAAGTGGAAAGACATAAATCGAAATTGATGAGCGTTTTTAATTCAAAACATCGGCGAATACTAGAGTCATTTTTTGTATCATTTGTAGAAAAAAAAAACTAAAGCGTTTTCAAGTTGGTACAAGTTGGTTTGTTGCAAAATTTTGCCATTGAAATATTTAACAAAGATACGCATGAATATTGAACAATGACCAAAAATATGAGTTTTAGGAGCTAAACAGAAGGAAGTAATGTTTGTACTATAATGGATATTGTGAATGTTGTTCACTGACTTCCTTATGCCTTTTTTCAATCAACTATGACATCAAAACTGAGAGCTATTCCAAATATATTTTTAATATTGCGTCTCTCCCGTAGCTATTTTAGTAAATACCTTCTATCGACAAAGAATTTGTATCAGTTTGACGCATAGTAGCTGTATTTGAAACTGGTGCAATCTTAAGGATTTTTTCTAAATTACTTCAGGCATTTTTGCCATTTTCAGAGCGCGTGCGTGTCTGGCGTATATACAAATTTTCTACATGCCTGCCGCTTTTGAAGGATAGAGATAAAAAATTAATCAATAAAAGCTCTCTGTTTTATTGCTATGCTTCTATTTCAAAAGCCCTAAGAACACGCAACGGTGCAAATACACACATACCATAGGGAGCTGTGCAAAAAATATATAGCTGCGATGACAATTCCATGGATGTTCTTTTGTCATTTAAGAGGGCGTAAATCTGACCATGCGATCAACAGTCTGCGAAGTATATTGAACTTTTTTGTTTTATGGGTATCATAAATGAGGTTTTATAGATACCATATATCACAAGACCAAACAACAATATTCTCCAAATTCTACCGTGTGTACCGGGTGTAAAAAGAAATACTTAGAAAAAGGTATATCATTTATGTTATTTAATTATATGCACTCGGTTTTTGATTTTGTCTGTTTGAAGAGCAAACTGACTTAGGGTTATGTTTGAGATTTTTGTAATGTTATGGCATTTTTCCTGTTATAATAGGATTGAAATTTTATGCCTACAACAAAAATTGCTTAGAAAAGTTCCTAAGAGCTATAGACAGTATGATGCGGAGAATGCTTTAGTGTGGCACCTCCTCGAGTGGTGTAGTCCTTTACGGTGTGGTCCGCAGTAATCGGATCTACCCCGGTGCATCCTGGGGAATTGGTCTGAGCTTTTGAACTGTCGGGTAGGTATTTGTATTTCCTGTCTGCCTGCGCGTTATACTGTGTGGAGTTTGCAGTATAACACCGACGGTTCATCAAACGAGGCCAATTCTGCTAGCGTCACACGCCGCATTGCCCAGTGCTTAGAGACGTAGGTGCGAACCAAGGGGAGCGTTGCTTCGGCAAATGTGAGCCTTGGGGGATACCCGACATCTTTGTATTTGCGCATGCCCCTCCTGTCATTGGTCTAACCAATGGCGGGTTTCCCGTACGTCTATCAACACTTTGTGCGGCTTCGTGTTCGGCGAAGGTCTATGCTTGCATAGTCGTGTAAAAACCCTTCTGTTTAAAGGAGTTTTAGGGATACTCTTCCCTCAAAGCGGTAGCTATGTTCTATAGTTACTGGCGATTGTTAAAGGATCTTAAGTTGCCGGTTAGTATGGACCCGAATGCTGACAGCGGGTTATCGGTTTTTCCTAGCTGTCTGTTAGTAGGGGAAAGAAAGCTGGCGATACGAGATTCCTGCCCAAGTAGTGCATGAGCTATGCTCATCGGTCTAAGCCAAAGACCTCGATCTAAGCCAGAGACCTTTTAAGTTATCCCTGTGGGTTATCTATGATGACCATGGGCCAACGAGTGGGATTGAATAGGAGTGGTGCCCCTATAGGATCCAAGCTGGTCACGTAAGGTGGGATGTCGTATGCACTACAAGCTCCCTTTAAGTGACCAGGTAGCAAGAGTATCCGACTCATCTCAGCATGGCTAGGATAAGCTACGGGACGCACTGTGTGCGTCGGGGTCCGCTGAGATATATATACTTAGAAAAAGGTATATCATTTATGTTATTTAATTATATGCACTCGGAAAACTATTCGGTTTTTGATTTTCAAGAGCAAACTGACTTAGGGTTTACTTTGAGATTTTTGTAATGTTAAGGCATTTTCCTGGTATAATAGGATTGAAATTTTATGCCTACAACAAAAATTGCTTAGAAAAGTTCCTAAGAGCTATAGACAGTATGATGCGGAGAATTGGCATTAAAAACAAATGTAGTTGAAAAACTCAGCTCATCCCAGTAAAAAATTACGGAAAAATTCATTTTCAAAATATAAAAGGAATTTTTTAAACATTTTAAGATTGCTATTGAATGAGATGTCGGAGAAGGCGAAAAACGGCTCAAGTTTTGCCACAAAAAGTATAGCAAAATGTGGTTTCGATTGAGAAAGTAATAAGAGTAAGAACAAAATTAACAAGATTGCTCGTATCAGGACAAAGCCCTGAATGTTCCGACTGCCTTTTTTGGTTTATGGAGCAGTAATAACATTTAAAAATTAAAAGAAAAAAAACAGAAAGAAAATTTTTTTTTCTTAAATATGAAACTTTTTGTGAAAATCATCCACCCACACGCCATATGAAATACGAAGTGATAGATTTCGCTCGTGGTAACAAATCAATTATGGCGAATAAGCTTCTTTCAACCAATTTGGAACGGTTTCTTATACGGATTACGTGTTAATAGCGCGAAAAAATTCGCGCCTTAATTGTACCAAAGTGGCCCAAATGGCAATCTTTAAACCCCCGTAACTTTACGAAAAATGATCACAGATGAAATTTATTTTCAAATTTAAGCTCAGAACAACAGTAGCTTTCGAATGATTTATAAATTTTTGGTCAAAAATGGCTAGCTAAAAAGTCAAAATTTGTATGAAGAAAAAAAACCCACCCCGAGCACAAATATTCCGTTACTTTCGTATCGAAAGTCGGAACAATAAACCTAAAAAGCGCGGAACGTATACCTTTACAGTAGTACAGCAATTGAGGTTGAAAGACAGCCGTGACATATAAAGAAAGTTCTAAGCTAGTTGAAGCATGGTCAAGTTTACGATTCCAAGAATTTTGAATTAGATTTTGCAACATATTTGATTGCGAGTAAGTTTTTTAAATTGAGATTTTTGTGAGAACATCACCCCACACCTCATATATACTACAAAGTGATAGATTTTGCTCTTATTAACAAATCAAATATGGCATATAAGCTTTCTGAACCAATTTGGAACAATTTTTAAGACGGGTTAAATCTCGCTTACGCGTTAATAGCGCGAAAAAAATTGCGCGTTAATTGTCCCAAATTGGCCAAAAGGGCAATATTTAAACCCTTGTAACTCTACAAAAAATGATCACAGGTAAAAATATCTTTTCAAATTTGAGCTCAGGACAACAATACCTTTCGAATGATAAAAAAAATTCCGTCAAAAATGGCTAGTTAAAAAGTCGAAATTTGTCTGAAGAAACAAAAAACCACCTCGAACACAAATATTCCGTTACTTTCGTATCGAAAGTCGGAACAACCATAATAGCTATAATAATGATTATAACAATCATAATCATCATAATAATAATAACAATAATAATCATAATAAAATGTTTCCAGTTCGCGTGCGCATTGATTGATATAAATTAAATAAATGATCGCCTGAAGAACCGTGATTTTCCTCTGGATTTACACAGAAAAAAGTGTTATGAAAAATTTCGAAAAGTAATTAAATATTTACACTTTAATTTTTAATTTATAAAAAAGTTTTTACTGCTTTAAGAAAAACAGGTTTAAAAGATAAGGCTAAAAGTAGTGTTCTCGATGAAAATAAAATTTCCTTCTCTAATCTGTATTTCCAATCAACATTTTCCCGCTTTTTTTTCATTTTTTGTTTCATTTTCAGCTGTTTTTTTTTATTTTGTCGCCAATTTAATTACCTCTCCTCAGCAAAGAAAAAAAATTGGGAAAAATATGAAAAAAATGTGAACAGAATTTTAAAATTAAAACAATACTTGTGTTAAAAATATTTTGTTGGAAAAAATTTGAAATAAAAACAAAATTTGGATCAAAAATTGGTCGCAAAAAAATCGATTTTATTGCCATTAGCACTTCAACCGTTTATAAATTATGATTTTTATGCAAAAAAGGTTTTATACAGAATGTCTATTGAAAAGAATATTATGGCAGTTTTCTTAAAATATCTTTCCTAACTCTTAACTTTCTTAATGTAATGTAATTTGATCAATTAAAAGAATACATTTTTTGTTTTAAACTTCCAATTGATTGAAGAATTTGCATGGCATGGCGCCTTGCGGCTGTGTTTTTCCGACTAAGCCTAACAAAAAATAAGAGTAGCTGATTGCTCTACAAATAAGAACAGAAAGTGGCTCTTTTCCTCAAGTTTGTACCTTTTTGCACGTGGTAATAGGAGATGAGCGAATAATGCTCCGAACAGAAGTAAGCTTATCAAACGGGCGTTCAAGTAGCTGTACAAAGTACAAAAAAAAGGTTTCGAAAAATACCTTATTCACTTGCTTTACTCGTACTTGTTACTCGTACGTTGGAAAAAATTGAAACAACAGTTAATTTTAGATTCTTCCAACTTTCACTAGTTAGAACAATTGTATTCAAAAATTTGAGCAGAATAAAAGGTTAAAATTTTTTGAGACGGAGAAATATTTTGCCTAAACTTGCGCTCATTAAGTTCGAAACTTGATATATGAAAAAGATTATGTTTACTGGCTCCAAATTTAGGTTAATTTATGTTGTTTTCGAAAAAATTTTCTGTCTCTAAGGTCTATTTTTTGGACCATACCCACACACTAGATTAGAAAGTTAATTAAACTGATGTTTAAAAAACATAATTTTTATTTAGGAAAATTATTTGAAAGTTGTTGAATGCCAAAAAAAAACATTTTTTTGATGCGGAAAACGCAGTTTTTGCCGGAATTGACGCCAAAAACATGTTAAAGAACATTCCAAAAAACACAAATGATGACTGCAGCTCATCTTTGAGATCGCTCCAATTTCAGTGTTGAATTGATTTTTGTTAATTTTTAATGCAGAGGGCTCTGCAATAAATGCAAACTATCAGTTTCTATGAAAATTTACCTAGATTTTTTGTTAAAAACCGTGAGAAAAATTTGGATGACTCAACGGTGGGTTAATAAGATTTTGAGTTTTTCAATTCCGATTTTTTGTTTTTATTATAAACTTGATGAAAACTTCACTAAAGAGCAAATTTGCTTATAAGTATATGCTATTTGACCAAGTGTTCTACAAATTTTGACACTTCTACAATCAAAAACCTGCAAGAATAAAAAAAGTATCAACATTTTGTTCATTATCACCACTCAGTTTACTTGGAGTTCGTCCGATAAGCTAAGCAGAGCAAGTTTCATTTCAAAAAATTCAACAATTCCTTCTTGGACTATAATAGCTATTACCATCTCTGACCTGAAAGCGTCCTACCTTGGTAGAGTGGTCAGCTTCTTCAGAGCAATCTGCTGTTCATCTGGAGCATGCATCAGATACGGACAGAACATTCCATTTTTAGTTTGACAAACGTCCTTTTCCGAATGTGACAAGGCTGGTTTTGAACTTAAACTTTGGTCCAAATAATCGCTATTTGTCTCACGAGAACTTTCTGGAAGGTCAGAACTAAATGTGAAGTTGAGTAAAACTTGTTGCTGATCAATTTTTGAGCGATTTGATTTCAAAAATACTATGCGTGGAAATAATTTATCCATTTTTGCAGTTTTGCGGGTTTTTAACAGATCAAAGCTAATGAATATTCTAAGCTCAGCTTTTGTTAAACAAACCTATGGAAACAAATATTCTGAGCCCAGCTTTTTCTCAGCAGATTTAAGCTATAATTAATATTATAAGCTAACGATTGCTATTCATAAAAATTGATATTGACAAGAAGTGGTTTACATTTTACAAAATAGCTTGCTTAGAGAAGTTTATCGGATCTCTTTAACTATTGCCCCCTTTTGCAAAAGGAGAGAGATTTGATACTAGGTGCAAAATCGCATATGCTTAACTGTTGAATTATTTTATCATAAGAGTGGCAGTTTGTTTTACTAGATACCAGAGGGGGGAATGGTTAAAGAGATCCAATTTATCTTTATTTGATACCTCTCTGCTCGCCTTTGTGGAAAATTGATATATTTATATAATTCGATCCAGTCTGGGATTATTTCGAAAAAACATCGAATGAAGTTGTCAAATGGCGAACTGCTTCTTTCTCAAAAACGGTTTAAACAAGAAAGACAAAGATACGAAACATCGTTTAGAAAAAAATGGGGAGATTGATTAAAAAAAAACACATATTCGACAAAGTTACTATGTTCAGCAGAATTATCAAAAACTATGCAACTTATGATTCAAAATGAGTTGTAGATCAAGAGATTCTGAACAATTTCGTGATCATCTAAACTTGCATACACTTAACTGTGATTGGGGTTTATGACCGTATTTATTCCTATAAACCGAAAATGCCAGTCAATCAATGCAAGTGGGTTTATTCCTAATGACCGGGTTTATTATAAACCGAAAAAGCAAGCCAATCAATGCAAGACAATCAACCTGGGACCTGCAGAACCAAAAAATTTTTTCAGAAGTAATAATTTTTCTCCGAACACAAAAAGACTTGAACTTATTTACGAAAGACCAAATAAATAACAATAAATGATGCTTAATTCTACAATTTGCAGAGAATCAATAAAAAACTATCAGACCTCTCTAATCACTTAGCAGAGTGGTAAGGCGTTCACTATGAAAACGTCAGATCGTGTATTCGATCCCATGCCATGGCAATGATAGTGTGTGAGGACAAGCTCTCACTTGACCTCTAGCTTCAGGTCTACCACAGCCTGACCAAATTTGGCTGCAAAAGTGGTACCACGTAAAAGTTCTAGACGCTAAAAAAAACTGCCTTGAGGCGCAAAAAAACAGCTTCGCTGAGCAAAATAACACTGTCTGGAATGTAGGGAGATAATACAAATGGACTATCCTCGACAGGACTATTAAGGCCTACTGATAGCTCCTCTGCGATTTGCAGGAACTACAATAATCACAGTCGGTTCCTAGTAGTTCACCTCATTCCAGACCTGATTAATATGGTTTTGAAAATCTCCTTTTTGCGATTCATGGCCGTCTTTCTTGCGTCTAGAACTTTTGCAGCCGAAATCGATAAGACTGTGGTAGGCTTGAAGTTGCAGGTCAAGTTAGAGCTCGTCCTCAAAAACTGTTCTGGCCGTGGCAAAGGATCATTGACACTAAGTGTCTGCACAATGTAACAATCCAAAGAAAATTCTCCAACTTATTTCCCACACAGAAAAACATTGTGACTTTTCCCTGAAAAATTGCTGGTCATAAAAATTTTTCAGAGAGGGAATTGTATGAGTGACAATTTATGACGATAATACACGAAACTTGGAGTAGCTAGACATTTGCTGTTTCAATTTCAAATATAGATCAAAAACTTTTTCGTCCAGAAAAAGTATTCAATTTCTGGTTGAGCTGCTGCATTGAGTTATTTTTTTTGTGTTACTGCCAATCAGCAAAAGTTTGATTGGCAGTAACTCGACCAAAAAATACTATCGACGAAAAAATCAATAAGGAATTTATTTTGCGTCTGTTATTAAGAAATGAGCGGTTTGTTCAAAAGACTGCTTGTGAGTTGAGTTTATCTCCTGACCTTTCTCAAAATCTAGTCATTCTTTGAAAAAATAACATTTGTTTTGACTTATGATGTGTTCAGTATTGATGGATAAGCAGAAAAGACTCCTAGTAATATACTTTTTACAATTTCTCTGAGGTTTCAAGAGAAAACTGATTTTCAATTTAATTTTGTGGTCTAAATTTTAAAAAAACCTTGCACATCTGAATAATTTACTGTCTGTTTACGGTCTAATTTCATTGTTTGAATTTTGGAGTACTTGAAACTTGGGATGAATATTTGAAAATTGGGATAATTTTTGAAAAAAAAATTGAAAAAAAGTATTTCAATTTTTTTTGAAAGTTTCATCTATTTTTTCTAACGCGAACATTATTCCATTGACATTAATTGGCAGTCAAATTTTTCAGCGCTTCGGCGTGGCGTGATGAGAGCAGTCTTTTTTTTTATTTGCAGTTCAAACTCAAGCTCAAAGTTTGAAAACTCTAAGTCTCCCAGCGGGATGAAAGAAAAAATGAATTGTGATATTTGTTTTTGAATCGGTTTCGCTCTTCTTAAAGCGTATGAACAACTATGTTTGTCGGGAATGGATCAGAAGGGATGCAGGAATCAAGTGTTGTCAAATTCCATTCTGGTATCAAATTGTCAGCAGTGACCTAGAAGCTAACAGTTATAACTAGACATCTATCGATTTTTTTTCAATACTTTTTGAGTTTTTCTTGTTTGCACTATTCAAGAAAAGTCCAAACTATGCACAAAGTCCAAACTTAGCACAAAGTCACTATGCACAAAGTCCAAACTTAGCCCCAACTGATCAAAAAACTAATGAGAGTCACAATAAATTTAAACGGAAAATAAGCATATCAATTTTATTCAGCTACGGTTGTTTATGAGAGATCAGCCCTTGTAAATTCCAAAATCATGGAACATTTTTCTAGGTTAATAGGCGATTTGCGGTACAGCATCTTAACAAGATGGTCTGGTTACGTGGTTAATCCAAGAGAAGCTAAGATTAGTTTCAACAGGATTTCCAAAAAAATGGCGTATCACTGAAAAAGTTGACTGTCGTTGAACAGGCCTGAAGTAGTTTTTGGACTATAACACTTCTTTCAAGGAGAAAAAGAGTAAAAAATAATCATGTTTTTTGAAAAAATTTCCCCTAGACGCAAGGTTGAATACAAATTTTTAAAGTTCGTGTCAGCCAACAATTTAATGAAATATAACGTTGCTTGGGTCGAATGATTTCCTAGCATGAATAATTTGATCAGTCATTTTAAAAATAGCCGGCGTTCACTTCACATCGTAGCTGCTTGAAATTTTTTTTTAAAAACACATAAATCAAAACAAAAAAAAAACAGAATAAAAAATTACTTTAAAAAAAATATAACAAAATTTCGAATTTTTTTCAATTTTCACATATTATATTTCTATTTTTTTCATTTTTCAAGTGACACGGAAGTGCTACGAAGCTTTCATTTTTTTTTCGCTTACTGAACAAAGTTTTTTTTAGCTTAACAACAAATTTCATACAACAAACAAACAAACGCTCCACTAACAGTAGCTACCACCACTAAAAAAGAATGGGGTCAGAAATTTAATCAATGCCAATTTTTATGACAAAATAAGGACTTAGACTTTTGTAAAATTTGGGTTTTTTGCACCAATAACAAAAAAAAATTGCACCAATAACTAAAATTTTTTTTTGTATAACGCATTTCCATGAAAAAACTAAATGGAAAAAATTATATATTTTTTTCATGTAGCAGTGGCGGATGTCGTTTTTTTTGGACAGGGGTGTTTGGGTTTTCAATTTTTTTGCAAACATTGTTGATTTTTTTTAGGTGTTCCGTCCTTCTAAAATCACAATAAAGACCTTAAAAACCTTATCTGGACCAATTATTTTGTGGAGCAGGAAATCTGTTGAATTTTAATCTGTTGAAATTGCCTTTAATATCAGAAAATCAGCTATTTATACTAGACAGTAATCAAAATCTAATTGGTTCAAATCCGATCGATTTGCTGTAGAAACGATTTCAAAATAGATCCCTCAGCTCATTGTGACGACTATTTTGTTGCCTGATTTTACATGAGAAAAAACAATAAGAAAACAAAAACCATCCCGAGGACTAAGTTAGTCCTCACTTTTAGTGGTCAGAACCACAAAAAAAAATAAAACTTATTTTGAAAAGTTTAACAATCAAAAACGACAAAAATAAAATTAAAATTTACGTGTTGAAATATTGCTCCGTTCACACTCACTTTGTAAAAGCCAAGACAAGGCGACTGATTGTCCCTTTGATAATACGGGTACTTGGTCTTTATTTTGTCACTTAAGATGTGCACAGCTCTGCATCAGATCTGATCAGCCCTCTGTTTTATAGCTAGATCTGCTAAATAGCAGAACACTCCAGATCTTGTTTTGTTTCATAGGTACGGTTTAGCTATAGAAGTCATTATTTGGACTATTTGTTGTAATAATCACCAATCTTTTGGACAACACTCTTGAATTATCTCTCTTTTTTGATAATCTTTTACAATATGCATTGTTTTGCCTGAACAGCGATAACAGTTTTGTTTTGTTTTAAAGATTAAAACATTTGAATTAACAATAACAAGGAAAAGTTTAGTGCAACTGACCAAGTTTAGTGAAGCATAAAAAATTGAACTCCGTTAGTTAAAAAGCAGAAAACTAAACTCAGCTAAATCTGAGACCATTTTTTCTTGATATTGGTTTGATATTTATTCTGTAGTTTTATAAGTGATACTTTGTAGGAAAAAAAACACAAAAGATAGGTTTTTGTAGAATATTTCTTCAAACTTAAATGTATTTGGAGAGGAGCTTTGTATTGCGGCGTGTTTTTAGTGTTTTATTCTTTTTTGTTTCAATTTGTTCCATACAAAATAATCATCGAACAGGTTAGAGTGATATCGTTTATTAAATGTTTCTTAGTCGCATTTTGAATGAGCTGAGAAAAATTCGAAAATTTAGTTCATAACGTCGAGAAAAATCGATCTGAAATCTTTTAGCTTTTAGTCCAATTTCGAGCGAATAAAGGAGAGCGATCAGGATTTCAATTGCTCATATATGCTAACTTGAAGTCTCGAAAACTTAGTTTTAGCCAAAAACAGTTTTTTTGTATTTTTTTAGCGAAATTTCGGTAATCAAAAACTTCAAACTTCAAATTCCGCGAAGTTTTCATTTTTTGATTTTTATTAATGTTTTTTGTCTTTGTAGTCATTTTTCTGCAAAAACTGTTGTCCAAATTGTCTATTTGTTCCGACTTTTGTAACGAAATTAACGGAATATTTGTGCTCGGGGTGAGTTTTTCTTTCTTCAGACAAATTTTGACTTTTTAACTAGCCATTTTTGACGGAATTTTTTTTTATCATTCGAAAATTTTTGTTAACCTGAGCTTAAATTTGAAAAGATATTTGGCCTGTGATTATTTTTTGTGAAGTTATGGGGATTTAAAGATTTCCATTTTGACCAATTTGGGACAATTAACACGCGATATATATTTCGCGCTATTAACGCGTAAGCGAGATTTAATCCGTCTTATAAATCGTTCCAATTTGGCTGAAGGAAGCTTAAATGCCATAACTGATCTGTTAATAGGAGCAAAATCTATCACTTTGTACTTAATAAAACGAGATGTTTTCACAAAAAATCTCAAATTTAAAAAAAAAACTCAATTTTGTTTCGTTACATTTAAATTTTTTTAACTTATCACTGCTCCATAGACCCTAAAAGGCAGTCGGAACATTCAGTGCTTCGCCCTGATACGAGCAGTCTTGTTTACTTTGACTGTCGAATTTGTCTATGTTGTAGTTTATCATTCAGACCCTTTTATCACACCAGCATTTTCCAACATTTTTCAGGACTATAGTTGGAACATTCTGTGTTATTTTTTAATCCTTACTACTATCTTATTTTTTTTCCAACGCAGAAATTTAGGCTCAAGGTTCTCAGGCTCAATGCTTAGTGATAATAGTAAGAGTCTGGTTGTGAGTAACAGTTATAAAATAACGCTTTGAATGGGTCAGATATGTTTAAAATCCCCCTCAAGTTATAAACTTTTGATATTACATGTGTTTCTGGTTTGGTATTTTGTCATTTTCTTTGACAATTTTTCAGTGCGAATAAGAGTGCAATTGTCAATTTTAGACAGGTAAAAACGTGAAAATTTCTGAAGTGTCAATCGATGACAGGAAAAATTGAGGGTATACCCTCATCCATGTTTAGGCGTAAGTAATCGATTATAATTGATTATTATGATGATTTTTTGACAATTATAATTGATTATAATTACCAAAATTAGATGTTTAAAGGATTCATAATTGATTATAATTGTGAGATTTTCCAAGAGATTATAATCTCTTATAATCGTTTATAATTGATTATAGTTTTCACAGAAACCCCTTGAAATTAATTATAATCGATTGTAACCTCTTATTTTGCTGAACTTTTTTCAATTCAAAACTATGTTCGAATTATATTTTATGGGTTATAATTTTTTTGGCCAATAAAAAAATCTCTAAAAGAGAGATCTCTTGAGCACTTTGGCTCATGTGAACAGAAAGTTTCACCACGAAACCAAAGTTTCATAGAGATCCTTTCATATTAGTGGAAAGGTTCCCGCGGTAGAAGAAAATAAATCTTCCGAATCAATCATGAAACTAAATCAATTTGCTGATGTTTTGGTGGTTAAAAAGCTTAAAATATTTATCACAAAACAACTCTAATGGGTAAGAAAGAAAAAAACTTTATAAATTTGAATTGATTTGAAAACTTTAAAAACAGTGGATTACAATCAATTATAATCGATTATAATGGATTTTTGTGCAAAACTAGTGAATTAGAAATTTGAATAAAAATAAGGGATTATAATCAATTATAATTGATTATAATTGTATTGAAAAATAGACGATTAAATAATCGATAATAATCGATTATAATGGATTATAATTAATTATATTTTGATTCCAAAAAGAGAGATTATAATCGATTATTAATTGATTAAAATCGATTTTCCTCACTTCTATTAAGACTGGTGCTAAAATTGTAATATAATCTATTATTAAACTGGATGCGGGTATGAATGTTCATACCTTGCTAAACATTTCAGGAAGCAAATTAGTTTTGATTGCAAAAAATATCCAATAGTCAATTTTTGCAGTAAATAAAATCAGAAAACTCAATATTCAAGCTTAAAACAATCCGTGTCTGAAAAAACGCTAGATTGATTTAGACTACATCATTGTATGCCGATAAAAAACTAAACCGACTCGAAAACAGCCACAGTTTTTATTCAAATTGCAACGTTAAGTATGTATAATGATAGTTTGTTACAAGGAAGCCTCGATAGGGATATAAACTCTGTTGATTTACTTATAATGACATAAAAGAGCAAATGGCCGTTTAGCTAACACAAGACAAGTAACAAAAATTGTAAATTGTGTTTGAATGGAAAAAAGTCGAAAAAGTAGAATAGGAAAACAAGACAATAACACATTTAATAGGACATTTAAAACATTCAACAGGTCCTCTATAACATGATAAAAAATGATTTTGTGTATTTTTCAACTCGAAACTAGCAATGTTTCTGCCATCACAATCAACCACACCCACAATAACTGCCGGCAAGCTGTAACATAAGACAGGAAATAATTTCCTGAGGGAAGTGATCGCAAAAGAACACTTCCGATACAGTGAGCTCACACCTTCTTCTCAATCTAAATTCTTACTGTCTAATAACTCCTCCTTGCAGATAACAAAAAAAATTCAAAAACCAGCATATGAACAAAACTTTTTTGAGCAGAAATGATAAAAATGTTTCCACTCTTTTTGTTATCCTCCCACAGCTTTCCTTTTGATATCACCTTATGATTTATGAGGTAAAAAATAATAATCTAATATTACAACAGGAAGTTAGAAATACCAGAGATAAAGTGAAAACTCAATGCTTCTCCTATAAATAATTGCACGAGGAGCTTGGTTTCTGCATCTTGTAACTTGAAGAATATACTCTGCAACTTTTTCTGAATTTTTTGAAGTGTTCTTAACGCCTTTTTTTTTTACAAAAGGGATCAAACCAGAAACTAGAATCCTTACCCATCCATAGGGTACTCTTTGATACAATTTTTTGTATCTACTTTTAGTCGACCGATCCTAGAACTTTTCGAGAGGTCTATCCTCAAAATATCTTAGATCGGCCCTTAGAAAACACATTTTTATGATTATAAGCTCAAAACAGTTGAGATTCGTAGATCTAAAATTACACAAAAATTAACACTTTAGATCAATGAATTTATCAAATTTATAGCCCTGAAATTAAACTATTGGAGACCAAACCTTAAAAACGAGCTTTATTTCAAAAACTCTTTCCGTCACGGTTTGATCATCAAGATCAAGAAAACTTTATCGTTAAAACCGATAAATAAATGGTTGCCCCTAAAATAACTGAAGCAACTAAGGTGAAAGAATACGAAATAAAACTGTTTTGAGAGTGTTCTATAAAGTAGCAGGGAAAAATTCACTCCGAAGGAGCTTGCACGTTCAATGTCAGACGTAACGAAACAATTAGGTAATTAGAATTGAATGAACAAATCACAACACTTCCCTCACTGGCGAAAGTTTGAAGTAACTACTAATTGTAAGAAACTCCACAAATCTTTTTCTCTGGTGACCGTAAAAAGGAAATATGAAATCACAACAACCACAAGCATCAAAGTTTTTTTAAAGAAAATTAACAGGAGATTCGAAATCGCAAAAATTTGAACAAAATATCCCATGGAATGGTTAGAGATAATCAAGAGAAAAAGCTGAGGTGAGCTTGTTTTCCACTGTATTAATTTAAGTTTTCAGCGAGCTAGTGTATGATGAAATGTAAAGAGGATGATGAAATAGTAAATTTACTAATCAGTGTTTTTAAATGTTAGTAAATGTACTAATCAGTGTACTAAATTAAAGATAGGATGAAAATTTTGGTGCAATATTTTGATGAAATTTAGATATGGTCATCCTTTTCATTTTATTTGATGAATTTATCCGTTTGGATCATCAATTGACTTTCGGTATCGATTTCGATATCTATATCACTTCCAACGTCCTGTCTCGGTTCTAACGGAACTAGTAGCTCCTCCAGCACAGAGACTGAGCATAGCGAGGTGTTTGTTGGATCCTCCGTAGGCTTCTCTTGCATCCTAGAATTTGATTATGCAGTCTTTTATATGGTCTAATGTGTGCTGCCCTTTGGAAATTCAGAAACTGTCTCAATCGCTTCTACCACCAGAGTTTCTTGAGGCAAAGTAAGATGATTTGATTCAGTCTGGTAGTTCTCAGTTTCATTTTAGTCTACAGGTACTGGGTTTGTATATGAACCCTGAGGTCCGGAGGATATACAAGGCTTGCAAAGATCCTTACAGATTTAGGAGAACCGATATTCCTAAGGGGACGAGGGGTTTTAAAGTATGCACTTGGATGATCTCAATCGTAGTCGGCAAAGAAGTGTCTGGGTTGAAACCATCGGAGATGGTTAAGTTTTGAGCCCTGGTCTAAAATCCGAGTCCTAAATCATGATAGTAGTTGCCTAAGAGACTGGATTGGGTCTGGTACGATTGAGTTTGAGCAATTAGAGATTAATGGCTGCTGAGTCTAGTAAGTCGTCGCCGTCGCCTATGACTAATAATTCTGCCATAAAATAATTTTGTAATTGGAATGTTTTTTCCCTTTGTCTTTTTTGTAATTTTATACAAGTCATCTCTCTACCAACATATCTACATCGGAAATCACCAATTGTCCACTCACATTCACTCAAATCTGAAGTATAAAAAAGGTAATTAGAATAACTCAGCTTTCGCTAAGCAACCTGTTGGTGAAGTTTGTCCGGCACTATTGGTTTGAAATCGGGTTTCTTGATGCTTGGCGGTTTCTTGATTTTTGGATTGGGGTGCCCGTCTCGTTAATCTATGGGTTTTCGAGCCCTGTTGTTGAGAAGGATGGGATTACGGCCACTTTTGCTTGGCTTCTGTGTCCAATTCGCCTCCTTTGATGTAGGTATGCGTCTACTGAAAAGTTTTTGTTGAAAAAAGGTAAAGTGATGTTCCCCTTGAAAATTCAAGCTTTTTTGTCGGAGTTGAATAAGACAATGATATATTTTCTCGAAACTTTACTGTTTGCTAATTCATTGGTTGTTTCTGACATGGTAACCGTTTTGTCTCCATTTTCGCGATAATAAAGTTCTCTGTTTTTCTTGCCCTGCAGTTTTTGGTAAGCTTTGCCTTTTTTGATGGGCCTGACGGAGCGTAGCGCTTAAGAGATTGGCTTTTCCTGGCCTGTAAAGTGGAAGGTCTCACTCGCATCCTTTCTCCGAAGGTACCGTGTTCTTCTTTTCAATCAATTATTCCAACTATCCGTCCTGCACTCTATCGTTCGCTGTCCAATCTTTTGCTCTGGAGTTTGATAAAATCGATTTGCCTTGATCTAAACAGTGTTTTGTGTTGTTATCAACCAGTGTTTTCCAAAGTGTGTTCTGTTTTCTGTTGTTGTGTTATAGTGTAGAGTGCAGTTGGTTGTTGATTGAGTCATGCTTCTTAAATTCAAAATGATTTTTGATAATATGTCATTCAACGAGGGCTCAGGAAATTCAGAAGACATTGTGTGTAATTTTTTTGAATGTGTAAATTAGTTTTTCGAGCAATCAGTCGGATCGATGGTCGCCGACTGTACAAAACATGATGTTAACATTATTTGAGTCAAAGAACGTTTTGAACTCATAACTATCAAAGCAGGTAACGTGATCTCCTCAAATTTTTTCGAATATCATGTAGATGAAAGTAGTCTCGCAGGAATTGGACGACTCGTTTTGCCGTAGTACTCGAGATAAATTTCGTGGAAGAGTAATATGTGCTTCTCGTTGCCCCAGTTGATATCTAATTGACCGGCAAAATCCAAATCACTTTCTCTACTAGCTAAAGAAGGTAATGATCTAACGTCAGAAGAAACAAATAAGGGACTGTTTAGTTTTAGGATTTTCAATTTTGAAAGAAACTTGAACGCCTGAGGAATTAGGAGGATTAACTAAAATTTGACTATTTGCATGTATACTGTTTGCAATATAATAATTAATAACTTCCTCTGAATATCGTATTTCCTCATAAAGTTAACGAATATATATCTGATCCCTTCTTTTTCTCTGCTGGAGATATTACACTTCTTTGCCGTTTCACTAACGGCTCCCCAGAACTGTTCGAGACTTTCTCGTTCCTTTTGCCTCAACAACTTGTGGCGATGTTTGGTTTTCTGGTGAAGGCGAGGCTTGAGTAATCCCAAAATTCACGGAAATTATTCCTAAGAGCCTTTTGGTGAACTTTGAGGAAAAACTCTTTCCCTTCGTTTCCTAAGGCTAGGAATAACATGGACCTGAGTTTCTTATCAACTTCCTCCTGCCTGGTTCCGCCGAACATATTCACTTCGATCTTGATTATCGCATTTTTTTTTGTCTTTGTATCTACGTTTTTCTTCCAGGTTTTTTGCCCGTCTTGCTGCTTTGTCCTGGTTTTTTTGACATCCGGGTCTTTTTTGATCATTGATTGAGTCGCAATTTTCCGATCCGTAGGACTAATAAGGGTATCGATGTCAATGTTCTCTTCGGCTATTAATGCCGATTGGAACATGTCATTCTAATCTTTCATGGGATAGGGGGTCGATTGCATAATTTTGCCAGAATGCAGGTACTCACCTCACGCCAGATTCGTTAGTTCAATGCGCCTTGCTATAATGTTAAAATGGTATGCCCCTACAGATCCAACTAATTTACTCCATGATTGAACTCCATGATTCAACATGGAGTGTGTATGTTGACGGTCAGACGTAACCAAACAATTAGGTCATTAGAATTAAATGAGCAAAACATAACACCGATTTATGCCAAATGGCGATAGACAATTGTTGGCCTACAGACGGAGAGGCAGCAATTGTCTAACTGAATACGAATTAGACTACCCGGTAAGAGTTGAGTCGATCGAAGGTCGCCGCTGTAACATATTTAAAAGAGTGTAAAAAGAATGAAAGCAAGCGTTTTTTGGGAAATGTAATTTAAGACTGGCCTCATCTTCGACAACCCATATCTGATTAGTTTGGACGACTATAAATGTGACGGCAATTAAAAGCGCTACGCAATGTGCATGTAAATGAAGTTGATCGATGAAAAAAACAGAGAGGGATGAAAGAATACACTTTTGAATATTTTCTGACTTCATTCTTAACCCAAAAGCTAAAAAATTGAAATTTAGACAAACATCCAAAAAAGGTATTGTTATTTCGCCAATTATCGGAAAAAAACCACAACTATTTTGAGGATTCTTAAAAACAAACTACCTAAATAACAAAATCTTGTTTAAATAAGCTAAACTTTAGCCATAATGGTAAATAAAGGTGTTTGGGCATCAGAGTTTCCTGAGACCTCGAAAAAGAATTTTCAAAAGAGCCCAAACATAAATTGGGAAAAAATCAGGAAGCATAATATACTGGCCTATCTGACTTTTTCGGTAATCAGACTTTCAATGAAACATCATGTTCTCAGTAATAAACAATTCGGATTTAGATAAAAAGACGCAAATGATGCAATTGTCTATACAGCAGATTTTTAAAAATAAACTCATAGAAGGCTGCTAGACTGCTTTCCGGTCTCAATAAAAACTTGGACAAAACTTATAGCAGATAAGTTGGTATATAATGCAAGACGATTTTTAATAAAAATCTGCTCACAAAAGGAAATTCGGAGGCTATTTCGATTGAAACAAAAACATCGTGAGAAGAAACAATTCAGTGCAACTCATAATTTATTTCAAATTTTTTTGATTTTAATGTAAAGTTTCCTTTGAAAGAAAAAAAATCCCATTAGCTGTTATTCATATTCTTTGGTTTCCTTTTAAGACATCTAATTATCATTAGTTTAGAAGTGATCAATATCAAACTCGGGACACGAAGCTATCATTCTAGTTCACAATTTTGCAATTTGGGTGCTATGTTTTTCTACGAAGTCGAAGTTTTTTGCAAAAAATCATCTGAAACACATTTTGAAGAGACAGCTCATCACCCAAGTAATTTTACATGAAGGGGGAATGAAATTATTCATCAATGATTCAAAAACTTGAAAAGTTTTTATCAGACTTATTTAATTGAAAATAAAAGCACTGACTACCGTGCAAACATCTAAAAGACCCAAAAGTGTTGCAAGCATCCAAAAACAGCTTTACTAGAGCAAAACTTAACATTTCTAAAAAAAAAATGAAAAATCTAATTTCTACTGTTCGATTATGAGATTCTGCATTAGCCAAACTAACAATTGCCGCCGCAGTCGGCTCAACGCATAGCGCGCCCACACTCCCACCACACCAACTTTAAACGGATATTCGACTCTATTGGAATCAACTTATTGAACAATGTCTTGTGTTTGAATTTTTTGGCATCTTATTATTAAATGATTGTTGTGTATTTTCGGATGTTTGACATAGCGGATATTTGACATATCGGATCTTTGCCCCAAGAGCACAACTAGAATTTGTGGTGCAATAGGATGCTGGCCTTAATGCTTTGTGCAAAAACTAGATAGAAAATTATTAAAAACATAATGGTTGGATGGGTTAAGGCTGACAAAAAAAAACGCTAAGAAAGATGGTTTTGTAAAAAAAACTTTGCAAATCTTTCATTTTCAAAAAATCTACCTAGTAAAATTGTTAATATAATTTTATATATCTTTTTCAGTAAAATAGTATGCTTTTTCCAGCAAAAAAAAAATTGTGGTTTTATTTAAAAAACAAGGATAGCCTAATACTAAGCAAGTAGCAGAGAAATTGCCTACCATAGTCTTTAAAAAAAGAAGCTTTTTTACGCTTAATGTAGTTTTTGCGGGATCTGAACAAAAAATTTAGGACTTCAGTCTATTCGGCAGTCTTGGCAACCTAAGCTAATTAAACAAACATTTTTTGTAGAAAGTTGATAGAAAAGCAAAAAAAGAAACAAAACAATTGCAGTGTTTTTGAACTTTTGAAGATTTTGATTTCAAAAATGCGCTACAAAACTCAACTAAAATAAACTTGCTTGATTAAAGACAAAGTTTTATTGGCTTAATATCAGCTATCTAAAGCTATCAAAGACAGATATTGTAAAGCTTCTCGTTCGCTTTATTCGCTCAAAATGAGACAAAAAATAAAAAAATTTAAACCTACACTGGGACAACGATTGATATGGTTATGAAACTATGAGTGCGAGAAAAAAAATAGAGAATACTAAAAGACACCCGGATACAAAATTCGATCCCATTTTTCAAATGGCCGGAACAAAAATATTAAGGACAGAGCATCTTTTTTCAAAACGCACATGTAAAAGATACTATTTGTCATCAGCTTTTTAAGACCAAACTAGCTTTACCTTGAAATACATTATTAAAAAGTAAATATTTTTAACAACTTATGTGACAACTGCTTGAAACCAATTTAATCAATGCTATTTTAAAAGCTAATTATGTTAATTTTTCCATGGTACTTTATTACTACTCGCAAACAAGATAGAACCTGATGATTATAAAGTACAGCAAAAATCTATTGGAAAAAACTTTAAACAGGTTTTTTTCCAAACTATTTTTTCATAAGAACATTTGAAAATGTAAAACAGGAAAAAATGCCGAAAATAAAAAAAGAGGAAAAAAGTCCGGAATGTAGTTTTCTATTTTGATATTCCTTGTTGCAGGCATTTCGTTCTAAGACCTTAAGTTTTCGTAGATTTGAAGCTACCGCGCGGACAAGCTTGAGAATAAAAAATGACTTGAACTGATTTTTTTTTACAATTAATAAACTCTATATCAATCGAGCTACAATGGCCCATTTAATTACTTAAAGTCAATTTAGAATGGATTAAATAGAATTTTACGATTTAAAAACAATCATTTTTGCCTGAAAATGGTATGAAAACAGATTTAAAGAGATTTTTGCAGGATATTCAAGAAAATCTCATTTCATAGTTACAGGAGCAAGAGTCACTCGAGGAAAATTGTTTGCCGCAAACTATTAGTTTAAGGAACTCCCTTTCAAATTGTGCAATCCTAAGGGTTCCCGCGGTATTGAAAAGTTAGACTATGCAAATTTTCTTAACCGTCAATTCATTATCAACTTTCTCGGATCAATGTTGTTGGTCAAATTAGAAAAAAAGTCTTTTTTGGTGCAAAAAAATTATAAATTTGTCATAATCTTGTTTGTTTATTTTCAAGCCAAACACGAAAACGGAAAATCAATTGAAAAATTTACGGTAAATTTTTTTTTCTATTTTTCTAGTTGTTTGATAGTCTAGAAAATCTGAAAATAATCTTTATGAAATCTGTATAAAATGAACAGACAGAAAATGGATAAAACTCAATTTAATTCGATTCAAACTGATTTAAGCCAATTTTATTGAAATAAAGTACGCACGAAATGAATATCAAATAATTTGCTAGAAAGTGGCATTTTAAATTAGATTAGAATTGAATTTTGAAGCTACAGTTTTGAATTAAAATAAATCGATTTTAAATTTTAAATTTGGTTAGGTCTGTGTTACAGTATCTTTTTAAAATTGGTTGCAATCCATTTTTTGCTAGTATTGGCTTCGTTTTGTCATATGAGATAGCAAAAATTGTACTTGTAAAATATTCAACTTTTAAGGAAATCTTACCGTTGTTTTTTCACTCTTGGCAAAGTGTCCGAGTATGTAACTTGTTTCTTTTTGTTCATTGCAAAATATTAAAGTGTTGAAATTCAGTGGAGTAATTTTAAATTATTCTTTAGATTGAATGAAATTTTGATTTTTTTTCTAGCTGAATGACGCCCATTTCAAACGCATCCGTAACTGTAGACAGAATTGTGCTTCTTAACTTCCCGTGGTCTTAATTGAGTTGCGTCAAAAATGAAAACGGAGTCGACATTTAATGAGACGAGGTACTGTGTTTATTGCTGCAAACTCCATTCAATTTTCTTTTCGTACTCTCCCCAAGTAGCATAAAACCACTTGACTCAGGACCATAAACCCGGCAGATACGGAAGGTAATTCCAGATCAAGTTGAAAGTCCAATACCCCAAGTCTTTAATTTTGGGATGCCCTCTTGAATAAAACGCAATATAAATACTACTTGAGTATAGCCTTTAGGAGAGGAAGGTTAAACAAATTGGGGGTATATATTGTATATGTTGAAGTAAAAGTATAGGTAAGAGAAAAAATAAAAATTGGGATTAAGATAGACACTAACGCACTGATGGTATGCCGATTAGCCCGTGTTGGTGAAGGGTTAAAACGGTTGGGCAAATGATAAATTGGTACGCGCCAAGATGGTAAGTTTCCTTAGTGGGATAATAGTTCGTTTCATCTTCATTTCCGACAGAACAATTGCTGATTGACAGATGAGTTTACTGTCACAATTTTATGTAACTCAGTTTTCTTCTTCTCTTAGACTCAGTGTCTTTTTTCCTCATTTCGGTCTTTTTGATCAAAAATATGGCAAAAGAGGTACCATTAAGAATGGTCGAGCGAATAATCTTATCTCACTTAGGCAGCAGCACGGCCAAAATTTTCTGAACAAAAGGCTAATAAATATTGCCCTCAAAATTATCAATCTTTTCTCACAAAAAAAATGCCAGGAATTAATTTTAGAATTTTGCTTATGTTTTGAATGTAACATAACATAGCAAAATCGACCAATTTTTCATGAATTTTAAGCAAAGCAACGCATTTTTACTGTTCATTTAGCGTTTCAAAAGCTTGTAAAAATTAGAGAATAATTGTATTTCAAGTTAATTGGAGTTTTTTTTCTTCAGGGGATTTGGTGTGAGCTTTGTGTTTGGACATAATGGGGGAGTTAATTCGGATGTCACGCGTCTGTGCTTCCTTTCAGCTATGAAAAATGGTGAGACTGGCAAACAAAAGACTAGGATTCTGTTTTTTTTTGTAATTTTTATGTTGTTATTTTTTCTCTTTTTTCAATCGTTTAACAGCACTGGGAAGTCAAGCAGAACGAGTTCATGCTTTCTGTCAAACAATTCTATCTGGTGATTTTGAGAGCACTAATAGACGGCAAAAGAACAAAGAGACGGTCTTTAGACCGACTGCGTAATCAGTAGACTAGTTTGCGCTTGCAGGAACAGTTTGCGAGCACTATATCTTTTTTCAGAACCTGACTTTTTTTCTTTTTTTTTCCTGCTTCACATTAGAAACGCTTGAAATTCGATTTTTGGATTAAAAATTAGGTGAATAACGTCATTTTAGAAAAATAGCAAATAAATTGAACTGTTTTCGCGTTTACTAAATGAAAATTCTGCTCCTTGAGAATTCTGCCGAGTTGGCGTAGCAGAATTCGATTACGGAGAATGAAAAGTGCTTACTTAGTTAAAGTCCTTTTGCTTCAAACCATTTGGAGGCAGGGAGTTTAAAAATTATTCGTACTTGTTCAAAAAACGTGACAGATGTGAAAACAAGCAGTGACGGGTTCCAATTCTTACTTGAAATTTTCAAGGAACTGTCAAGAGAGGAGAGAAAAAATGCAAAATTAACTTTTTACTTACCGCAGTTCACTAAGAACCATAAATGTCACTATAAATGGAAAAGGATGGTCATTTCATTGACGATGATCGTCAGAAAGATGAAAATGTCGACTGAAATATGCAGACACAATTTGCATGTCATTTAGATGATTTTCTGACCAAAGTTTTTATTAAAAATTTTATTTTTAGACGGTGAGCAAAATTATATTTAGTCCTACATCTGAACTGGAAACGGTATTCACACATTTCGCTCCTCACACGTTTCGCCCCTCTTAAATCTAGTGGCACATTTCGCCCCTCACACATTTCGCCCCTCATAAATTACTGGCACATTTCGCCCCTAAAGTGTGCATTAAGAAATCGGCGTTAATTAACTGTGTAATAAGTTAGGGGCGAAACGAGCGAGGACAAAATGTGTGAAATTATTAGGGGTGAAAAGTGAGGGGCGAAATGTGCCACTAGATTTAAGAGGGGCGAAATGTGTGTGGGGCGAAACGTGGGACTTTCACTGGAAACAGGAACTTTTTTCATGAATCTTTTCATCCAGTTCTTTGTTAGTCATTCCTCTCGTTCTTATCTTTGCTGAAAACTCCCCTTTAAAAGAAAAAATGTGAAAAAATAAAAAATTTTGCACGTGAAAAAAAATTGAGTCATTTATAATTTATTCCAGTGTCCATATTGTAATTTAGAAGAAAAAAGAAAAAAATGAGTTTTTATATTTTCACATTGTCACATTTTTTACTCAAAGAATGTAAATTAAGGTTAGCAAGTGGATAAGTCGATTAAGTGGGAATCTTACAACGGTGTGCGATTGATTACAAGCAACTTTAGAAGGGTCGGCTAATGAGAAATGTAGACAAGATATGAACAAGATGTGAACTGAATTGAAGTGAAAACAACAAGACCTCAGGTGGTTGAAAAGACCTTCCTAATCGGGGTTGGTTTCTACGGGGGTTGGTTACTTTTGTGTAAGCTTGTTTGAGTAAATAGAAATTGCCAAAATAGAGCGCCCGTAATTGAAATAATGCGACAAATTTTTTTTGATAGCAAGGCTACCTGCCCGCGTTTTACGTTACTTACATAAACGTTATTTTTCTTCTCCACAAAAAAACTCTTAATTTCTATAGGAAAGAGGAAATACGAACAAGACTAACGCACATTGGCAATTAGGTTTAACAAAGGAAATATGCATTTTAGAAATATTGATATAGCTTTTTAATACTGTTGGAGAGTTCATTGAAGTTCAAAACTATTGAAATTTAACATGACTAGGCCTGACTGATAACCTGTAGCGGGATGACATCCCCCCTCAAATCCGTTTGCCAATTTTCCCGAAAAACCCTTCCACTTCTGCTATTTTTACGATATTCATTTGGTTGATCGCCTTAAAATGTTTGGCTCTTTTTACTTCCCTCCACCTGCAATTTTCTAAAGAAAAAATTCTGTTTGCGTAGTCTTAACAAGTGCCCGGTAGTCAAAATCTTCCAAAAAGTGACCAAAACGCCATTTTCGACTTTAAAAAAAATACTTTGGGTGTCTTAGGGATGGTCGAAAACTCCAATTGGTTGGCCCAAAAAATTGTCGACAAAATTTTGAAACATTTTTCGGAAAGCCCCCGCCCTCTCCAAAAATTCCTGCACAAGCCAAACTGGGCTTGAAAACCCATTTGTCTCGTGATCTCGTGATCGAATTAAGTTTGGCGTAATTTTAGACGAGCCGTTTTTTTTCAATTTTCAAACTCTTTGCAAAAACTCAGAAAGAAACAGTTTTGTCGAGCTATTTGGAACGGATGAAAGTATCTGGCCAATATTTAGATCTTCAATAAGGAGTTTACAGTGCTGAAAAACGCATTGAACTTGAAATTAAAAATGAGTTTTTTTCTCAAAATGGGTTGATTTTATGTTAAAAACGATAAATAAAAAATTTAAACTTGCATAGAATTTCAGGAAAATTAATATCACGCGTTTTGCTTTGCGAAATTCGGGCCAAAATTTTACCCCAAAAACTGATCATTTTGATTTTTTAGTCAACCAGAAATAACACAAAAAAAATTTGTCATTCACTGACATAATTATATAAAAATGAGGTTTTTGTGTAACCTAACAGACATTAACAAGGGTATAGTCTCCAAAACCTTGTTTCAATTAATTTTTTCAAATTTGATACTCAAAAAAGTTGTTTTTATTATATAAACATGCACCAATTTTTTAATTGGAAACAATTTTTAAACGTTTTTCGCAATTTTTTGAAGGTTATACTCTTCTTAAAGTTTACTGGGCTATATAAAAAGCTCTGTTTAATTTAATTATGTCGGTGATCGACGAAGTAGTTTTCGTGTAGTTTTTTATAGAATATTCCATTTTTCAGTTGAATTTTTGGATCGTAGGGACAATTTGAATCAGCACTGTATATAATCCAAACGAAATTTCGGTTGACATATTTTGGCGGTGCATATACAAAAAAGTCCCATACAAAACAGTGCAATACAAAATAGTCCCAAAAATCATGTAATGGAGGAGAGAAACAGTCCAATACAAAACAGTCCGGTTTAATAACCGGCTCTAAAATTCGTTTTAAGTCCTACCCTCTGTTGGCAAGCTCGCAACATGTTGGCGCGACTGCGGCTGTCACTATTTTTTTCATTAGGCTTGTTGAACAGAGGGCAATTCTCGGCCTGTCGGCTTGTTAAAACAATTATTTGGGACTGTTTTTCGGACTGTTTTGTATTGGACTGTTTTTTCGTTCATTTTCATACTTTTCTGGACTGTTTTGTATTGGACTGTTTTGTGTGGGACTGTTTTGTACAGACACGATTTTGGCAAACAGTTGATACTAATTTGTAGATTCTCTGAAAGCTTTTGTTGAACTCAATTCTCAGTTCGTACTCGTTTAAGTAGTTTTGTGTTGCATCAAGCATCAATCGATAAGAGATGAGATCAAGGCTTCACGTGCGGCAGATGAAATAGAAAAAACCTAGCTAAAAATCAGAAAAACTGCTTGTATCATGACAACCTACGTGTTTTGACAATCTTTACCCATTATGGTAAGTAGTTTTGTTATGAAAAAAAACTGAGTTTGTACAAAAGTTTGAAATTTTTTGAGGCTTTTTGAAAATCTTTCCCATAACACACAATTTCGTAAACAACAAGTTCATACAATAACCTCTAGAGTGATCAAGCCAAAAACGTGGCCTGAAAACCCTTTGAGTAGGTTTCGAGCCGTTTTTTATAACGTTTACACGTTAATAGAACGTGTAAATAAGTTTCAACTTCTAAAATAAGTTTCAAATTTCAACTTCTAATAAAATAGCTGGTTGCCGTGCAATTAACAGCAAAAATTCCGAGCATATTCATAAAACAAAATAGAAAAAATTGTTCTTGATATTCTTTTTCTTGTTTTCAGAGTCGGTTTTAAGGTATTAAATTAAAAATTCTAATTTTTGCAAAACAGTTTTAAAATTTTTTCATAACACCTTTTGGCAAATTAAGCGCTAAATGAAACATCGAAAACAAGCAAAATCAAATATTTCCTAGATCAAATATATTTTTTTGAAATGGTAATTTTCCATGTAACGAGCGTTAGTCGATTGTGTTAGTCGCTCAAAATTAGACTAAAAAAACCCATGAATGTAAAAGCAATGCTCCAAAAAGCGGCAATAAAAGTCAAAAAACTAATTTTACTCGAGTGAGGCTTAGTTGATTCTAAATTTTGAGTTTGATTTTCTTTTAAATGGAAAAAATAGTAGTTAAAAAGTAAAAACTTAACTGAAACAAAAACAACGCCGAACAAAAATGTACTCCGTTTTTTCTTTCAAAAATTAGATCAATTATCCAAACTAATCCAACACTGCTTCATTCAACGCTGCAAAAATTGTTAAAAGCCGAGATGATTCAGTGCTGGTTTAGGACTAAACTTGAAATTTTTTCTTTGGAAAAATTCTGTGAAGCAACAACTGGTCGAAAGGCACCATTTGCACCAGCGACAAATAATAGGTTTTAATTGGTATGCTGCAATCGAGCTGATACGTATTATGTGTTTGCCTAACCGAGACACCAACTGTTTACACAATGCCTGGCGGTTCTAGGCCCTGGGAGAGGCCCGGGTCGAAATTGGTCCCAATTCTGGTCTCGTTTTTTTTCCATAGAGGGTGCCGAATGAGCACAAAGTTTAGAAAAACGAGCTTAATGTGCCCAATTTTTACCAAAGGGAGCTAAGTAAACCAAATTTTAAGAAAGTTGAGCTCAATTTTTGGTTCCGAAGTTCTCGGTATGCGGATGGATGAGTCCTACTATTCAAAAAGGGGCTAAACGAGCTCAATTTTTTGCAAAAGGAGCTGTATGAGCACAATTTCTAGAAATATAGGCTTCATTTTTGGTCCTCAGTTTGTCGAATTTTTCTGAAACTGGTTTATTTTTCGGAAGCTGGTGCAAACTGTCTCATTTTTACTAAAGTTACCAGTAGTCGCTTTCGACTAGGTGTAGCTTTCGATGAATTTTAGCAATAAAAAATTTAACCCATTATTTAATTTCGCCGTTTTGTACATTTACAGGGCTGATTTTTTGTCCGATCATTTGAAAATAAAATCAAAGAACATCAAGAGACAGATAGGATCCATTCTTTTTCATGCTTAAGTGGGCAAAGTCAATTAAGCTATGAGCCAAAAGAGCGCAAACTAAATCACATAAAATATTTTTTTCTACGAATATGATTGCTTCTCACCTTCCCGATTGCGGTTGCGTCTTTGCCGCCAGGTTTTTCTGCATGATTCTTCAATTAATAATTGAATTGAAATTGCTAAAAAGCCGTAAAATAGGATTGCAAACATTTATTAAAGTCAAAGAACTGTTTGTGTTTAACTAGAACCTTTTCCAGTAGGAATTCTAGAAAAACAAACATAAAAGAGATTACAGGAATTCAATCAAATGTTATATACTAAAACAAATATGGGGCTCAAAAATTTTATCGTCAAAGTTTTTGCTCATTAGGCGGTGTTTTATCTTTCTTAACCCTGAAACAGATTTTGAATAATAGCCATGTTGTAAATATTGAGACGCAAGAGGAGCTTTTGTATATACCTATGAAATATTTTCAATGGTATATTTATAAGAAACATTTACAACTCAAACTGAAATTTATGCGAGGTGAAATATGAATAAATTTGATAAGGCGACAACACGCGTCTTGTTTAAACATAGGTATGGAATTTACCCATGTTTGTTTTCTAGACAACCCCGGAGAGAAAATAGATAATTAAAAATGATAAAAGCACACTTCAAGTTTGCAAACTTATGCTCAACAAAATATTGGCACATTCCAGAGGTTTAAAATCAGACCAAGACTAAATTGATTTGAAGTCAGCGGTAGACACTTAGGTGTGCTAAAACGCCCAATTGGTATTTTTATACCCAGCGGGGCGCGTAGGAAAAGCAATTCTTTGAACAGAAAATCTATCACGATTGCTCTGTAGATAAACTATATTTCTGATTCAGCCATCGTTGCCCTTTTTAGACCCAACTGAGAATTTTTCAAAACGGACCGAAAAAGTCAACGAACTGGAAAATTTTTAATGTTTTTTTTTCTTTTTCCCTCTTTTCATCTTTTCTTTCTTCTGTGACGATTGATTTTATGCGGTCACTTTTTCTACAATATGGTTCATACTGTGATCAAAGTAAAAGAAAGCCTTAAAAATTCACAATCTATCCAAATCAAAAAAGTGTTTGTACTTTTAAAATTATTTCCGTTGTTTTTTAGTACCTGCCGTTAGACTTCAAGGGTAATTGCTTCAGCATGAATTCTTGGGACTCAATAAAAACGGAAACAATCAAAAAGAGAAGCTCAATATGCCGAATGCTGATTGAACCGAAGACCAGTAGTAGTTTACACAAAAATTTCGAGAAAATATCGAAGCAACAAACTTTTTCGATGCCCTCAGATAGTCAAATGTCTTCGATCACGGTGTTTGTTATTTTAAAAAACAATAGTATAAAATTTCAATATTTGTTCGATTTTTTTTCGGAATTTTGAACCTAACCTGCCTGATTTTTTACTGAGTAACTCGAGTTCAGTATATCTATTTATATTTATATTTGAGAAAGAAAAACGCATTGATTTAGTTGGATTAATAAAAAAGTTTCATTTATTCACTTTGTTTTATTCAAATTTCATTCTGATACATATATTATATGTAGTTTCAAAATAGACCTTTTATTCCATGCACTATACCATCTTTCGTGAAAAATTATGTTCTGCATTTTTATAGAAAAACAAAAAGATTGCTCGTATCAGAGCAGGTGTTCTTATCACCCTTTTGTCCCCATGAGAAATTTGTTTGATAGAAATGATAAAAAAGTTTAAAATAAAGTACAAAATGAGCTATTTCACGTCTTTTATTGAGCAAATTGCTGGTATTAATTCAATTTTGGAATGAAATAATTTGACGCTTAACTATAAACAAGACTGCTCGTATCAGGGCGAAGCCCTGAATGTTCCGACTGCCTTTTAAGGTTTATGGAGCAGCAGTAAAAACATAAAAAATTGAAATGAAATAAAATAAAATGAAATTTTTTTTTTCTAAATTTTGAAATTTTTGATGAAAATCATCTCCCCACACGCCATATAAAGTACAAAAAGAGAGATTTCGTTCCTTGTAACAAATCAATTATGGCAAATAAGCTTTGTTCAACCAATTTGGAACGATTAATAAAACGGATTAAATCTCCGCTTACGCGTTAATAGCCCAAATTATATCGCGCGTTAATTGTCCCAAATTGGTCAAAATGGCCAAAATGGCAATTTCTAAACCCTCATAACTTTACGAAAAATGATCACAGGTGAAATATCTTTTCAAATTTAAGCTCAGGACAACAATATCTTTTGAGTGATATAAAAAAATTCCGTCAAAAAAGGCTAGTTAAAAAGTCGAAATTTGTCTGAAGAAAAAAAAAAACCCACCCGAGCACAAATATTCCGTTACTTTCGTATCGAAAGACGGAACAAAAAAGAAAACTAGAAACAAAAAGTACGAGCAACTTCTTTTCCGGCAGGAGTAGGGGATTAAACTATAGGGTAATAAAAGCCGTATCAAACTGAAACTAAGAAGCAACAAGACTGCTCGTATCAGGGCGAAGCCCTGAATGCTCCGACTGCCTTTTAAGGTTTATGGAGCAGCAGTAGTAACATAAAAAACTAAATGAAATAAAATGAAATCAAATTTTTTTTTTAATTTGAAGTTTTTTATGAAAATCATCCCCCCACACGCCATATAAAGTACAAAAAGATAGATTTCGTTCCTTGCAACAAATCAATTATGGCAAATAAGCTTTGTTCAACCAATTTGGAACGATTTAAAAGACGGATTAAATCTCCGCTCACGCGTTAATAGCGCGAATTATATCGCGCGTTAATTGTCCCAAATTGGTCAAAATGGCCAAAATGGCAATCTTTAAACCCTCATAACTTTACGCAAAATGATCACAGGTAAAATATCTTTTCAAATTTAAGCTCAGGACAATAATGGCTTTCGAATGATTAAAAAAATTCCGTCAAAAAAGGCTAAATAAAAAGTCGAAATTTGTCTGAAGAAAAAAAAACCCACCCCGAGCACAAATATTCCGTTACATTCGTATCGAAAGTCGGAACAATAAGACGAACATCGACAAAGTATTGTAATTAAAGTATACCTAACTGACTAAAGTTGCCTTTTTGAGCTCCATACCTGAATAAAAATGGTCGCAGGTGAAATCTTCATTTAATTTTGAGCTCAAGACAATCATATTTTTGGGAAACCTAAAAAACAACCATCTAAAACGGTTTCATTGAAGGTCGGAAAAAAACAAGAGATAGAACAAGACTGCTCGTATACCTGGACAAAACCCCTCAATGTTCACTCTGCCCCTTAAATCTGAAAAAAACTCCTTAAAAACTGAATTAAGTTATCAAAAAACGGCTCTTGTCTATTTTGTCTTTCTTTATCCTCCACACGCTAGGTGAAATGCAAAGAGATGCACTTAGCGTCTCTTAATGTATTCTCAAGTTTGAAAAGCTGGCCTCAATTCAACTTGAAAAAATTTAAATAGTCGCTGACGTAAGAAAACAGCATATCGCGCTTTAATTATTTCAGATTTTTTTAAAGTAACGGTTTTCCCACACAAAAACACTATCGAAAATTTTTCAAAATTTTGAGCTCAGGCGACTACAATATTTTTCAGATAGCAATTTTTTTGGCAAAAACGTTTTGTTTACCAGCCGAAATTCGACTGATTAAAAACAAGACTGCTCGTATGTCAGAGCAAGGAGCAATCCGATTTCCCCTTAAAGATGAAGAGAAAATTTTAGCTTCAAAAAATTGGTGAAATAATAGTGCGAAATTGTTTCAATTTTTGTCTTCTTTTTATAACCCACACACTATGCTAAACCCAAGCTGATGTAATTCTCATAAAAATAAACACAAAAATGATCAGCCACACACCGAGCTGTCAGTGCTTAAGCCGAAGATGAATGATCGCAGCCGTGCAAATCAGAATTTGACCGAATGGAAATTTTTAGAACGACCAATGGTGCACTCAGTAGCTTGCCGAGAGGGGAGGGGGGGAGGGGACAGCTCTTTTGTTCATTTCTGGTTGCCATTTAAAAAAAAAATTCGTAACTGTTTAAAACGTCATTTTAGCTTGTTTTTTTTTAAAGTATGCCTGGACAAAATAGGGTCTTTTTAGTATATTTGGAGAGCTCGAAAAAAAATGGTCGACCTAAAAAAAGTGGTTCACATAATTTTCTTTTTTTATCGAAAAACCACCCCCACCCCTAGAAAAATTTCTGCGCACGCCACTGGATACACTATGAGAATTAGATGTAATGGATTCTAACTGAAATGGAGCTAAATGGAGGTAAAAAAGCATATCATGTTGTACGAATCATAACTACCGACAAAAATTGCAACGTATATTAAAAAAAGGCTGTTATGATACTATTTTTTTTCATGAAGAAATGTTTATTTTTAGTCCGGAAAACCAGTCGAGTTATGAAGACAATATTAGAATGAAAGAAGAGAATCTAACGGAAGCATGTCATGGAACAAATTATGACGTGGCTCTGTTATTAAAATTAGCCAACCGTCAAATGGTTTTCGAATTATCATGATCTGCATTTTGTTAGTCTAAATAGCATGTTATGGAAAACTGTACAAAAAGAGGAAAAATTTTTAACATTGATTTGTGCCTGGTTGATGAAAAAGACTAATTATAAAAAAGGACTACGGTTTAGAAAGGAGGGAACCTAAATTTTCTGAAGTTTTTCTAAGGCCGACCGATCAACAGAATGACCAATCCGATGTATTGTTAAACGGTTATTCGCGTCAAATAACAGACATGGTGTGTTATGCTAAATGAGGTTTAAGCATAAATCAGACGGATTTACATGGAGGATTTTACGAGAAAAAAAGCGACTAAAAACGTAATGCTTAGACTAACATGGTTTCTATGGTCAAGAGTAATATTGATGACCAGGTAAAGATTAACACTTACAAGACTTATCGATCTAAATGAGTATTCAAAACAAATGAAGTTTTAGCTTTGGGATTCAGGTATGAAGTTTTTTAAATACTGGTTGCATAGTCTTTTCAGATTCGAATCGATGTCTGGATCCTCACTGTCTTCCACCACTGAAGACGACAAAGGTATAAGTAACTACTGTAGTTCCTCCTCAGTATAGGTCCGTAACTCAGGAATTACCTCCGTCGGAACGCCCGAGAATGGGGGAGAAGGTGGCAATTCCTTTCATTTTCCAAGATGAGGTCATTAATTGTGTCCTTGCTGAGTTTAAAAGAGTTCTCTGCACTCCCCAACCCTTGTTCACCTACAACATCTACAAACAACCTTTCACCATTACATTTTGTTCCATTCTTAACCACTAAGGTCCGAAGTGTCAAACGGTAAAAAAGTGATTCGTCTTCAGCTAAAGATCCTGGTGAGAAATTCTTTCTTGTAATTCTTTCTGGTTGGAAACTTGTCTTCTACGGTTTCGGCTTTGAGGATTTTTTTTGGTTTTCTCGTAATTGTTCTGGCTTTGTAAGAGTGTCTGCTGGAAGATTTAATACCTCTTGTTGTGTTCTCGGAGCCATTTATCTTTTCTTAGACCCTACTTTCTTTAAAGGGTTCGAAAAAGCTAGTCCAATTGTCTTCTTGTTGTATATTCCCGCAGGCCCTTTTTGGGGGAACGATGGACATGGCTTGGAGTTGCTTCCTTTTTAGTTCGGTTGTCTGTTTTTCCTATCCAAAGAAGTGTCTAAGTATCCGTCCTTCACTATGTCGTCTGCTGCCCAGTTGTATGCCCTATATTTTGACAATAATGATTTTCCGTTGTCCAAAAATTCAGTATAAATACGACTGATTAGGTTTTAGTGTGAGTGTTTTGTTAGAAATCGTTTGTAGTTTTGATTTGACAGATTTTCACAGTGTGTACAAGTTTTGTTACTAACTCATTCTAACGGTGGTCATCTACTGTACAAAAATGTTATTGGTAATCTTTGAATCACAAAACAATTTTAAAAAAATCCCGGTAAAACAAGAAGCGTAATCAACACTAATCGTATTTTGATTTCCATGTAGAAGAACATAATCGGTCAAAAAGTTGATAACTGTTTTGGCAGAAGTACTTGAAGTAATTTTCGCCGACGGAAACTCTGAGGATCTATCTATACAATGAAGGATATTTTTACAAGGGCTCCATTCTGAATCTAAAGGACCTCAAAAATCTAAATCAGTTTCTTCATATACATCCGTGAGAAATTTTATCCCAGATTGGCCTGAATGAGTTTCGTGTAGTATTGTCTTGACTTTTCTTCTGAGTACGTAGGGTAAACAAAATTTGTTAGCCATTCATAACGAACCGATTGTAATGTGAAGGTCCTCTTACAACTGCTGAAAACAGCGACCAATTATAGTGGTGAGCAACTCCATTTTCTCCTCTATAGCTTTAACCAAGGGTTTTATAATGTTGTCTGGTTAAGTGAATAATGAATTCATATATTGTTGAACAAATTGTTCAATTCTAATAGTCTATAGGCATTTTGAGAGAACCGAAGTATTTTTTTTTGTTAGTGAAGATTGATCAGATGACACTGTTTCTGCAGCAAAAATCTCATTAATACTGGCTGAGAAGGGAGTAATTACAAGTCTGCTTTATACATTTGCATTATTTACAAAATCGGACTCCATAGAAATTTTTACTGTTGTTTCAAATATACAGATAAAAAGTATAAAAAATGTAAAATTTCAGATGATAATTTTTGATGAGGTAGTTTTCGAATAAACACAGAGAGAACAACAAGGGTTAAAAATTGCAGACCGGCCGTGGTAAAAAATCCCAAGAAAACATACTGGAACTAATGAAATTCAGAATAGATGCAGTTACCTTATCACGTAATACCTTATCATTGAAATTTTTCCAAAATTTGAGCAGGTTTGAGTTAGTATGAAACCTAATTTTCGATGAAATATCCGATGAATTTATAAATGAAAATTTTTTGAAATTGTTGCCACCATGAATTGTTTGTCGTATGCTGAGAGTGGTAGGGATTTTTCAATTGAATTTCTTGAATTATTGTCGGTAAAAACTTTATACTTGCCAGCTAAGTTTTTACCAAAAACTTAAAGTGTGAAAGTCTGTCAACCCATTTTGTCAAGCAGCTGTGATGATTTTCATTTCCATGATTACAGGTCATAGCGAATAGTAGTGCTTTGTGATCAGTTCATACTTCAAATTCCGACCAGTACAAGTGGTTTTTGTACTGTTCTATGGTCCAAAAAGCGCCCAGTAGCTCGAATTCGTTTGCTGAATTTTTCGCTTCGTGAGGATTTAAAAGTCGACTGGCAAAAGAAACTGATCTCCAGTCGTTTCTATAGAGTTAGTTCAGCGTAGCGCCGAGACCGTTATGGTAGTCATCTGATTTCACTCTTGTACATAATTTCATGTCAAACTGTTTATTTTGTGTGGAGTTTGAAATTTCAGCATTTGTTCTCTTGAACTCGACTGTGCGGTCGTGCTTTCAATTCAAGATTGACATCTTGTTTAGTAACGGTCATAAGGGACTTCCCATAACTGCAAGATTTCGAATGATTTTCATGAATTGATTAACCGAACCGAAAAATGAGTGTAATTCTTTCAAGTTCCAAGGATTCTATCTTCTAACGCGGTTTCTCCTAATTTCGAATTTTAGAAATCAAGCCACGCAAATGCTTTTCCAAACAAAATTTGCATTCAAGCAATATAACGGCAAAATTGTTTTTATCCAGGGTAGATAAAATTTTTTCGACCCTTGTTCTATGTTCTTGGAAGCTTCCTTCGGAAGAGATCAAGATATCGTCTAGATAACCGTTGTTAAAAAACATATTTCCAATGGTTGAGTCCATTACTCATTGAAAATTCATGGGCATATTGCCTATTCCGTAAAAACCATTTAGTAATTTCTATGTTTGTTTATGCTTCCTCCTACAGTAAAGTTGCAGTGTTTGCTCAAAAAATTGTCAAATTTCAATTGATTGTAATCGTTTTTGAGGAGTAAACTTCTGAACAAAACTTCTCCGGCGGACTGTATTTGGAAAACTGTGATGCCGCGTCATCTAATGAATCATGAATGCCTGGCATGTGGTCTTTGTTTTCAGGAATTTTGTTATTAAAAACCTTTGTGTCTAACGCAAGTTTTTTTGAGTTGTGTTTTTTGCAAGTGATCCCAATTCGACTGATAAATCTATCTTTGTCACAACTTTAAAAATTTTTGATATGTCTATCGGTTTTTAGTTTATCAAATTCATAGTTTATCACAGGGAGTAAGTATTAGGGTCTCTTCTTCCTTTTAATTGAATCAGTTATTACGGGTCATGAAAATGTGTAACATTCAAATAAATTTCTTTTTTTTTCAAATTATGCGGAAAAGTGTATACAAATTTTTACAACTGACTCAATTTCATTGGTGTTCTTGAAGTGAGGAAGAAGTTTCAAAGTATCTGTGCGACTTGTTGGGGTACCTTGTTGTTCTCGAGAATATGTATTTCATAACCGTCAGACATAAGGAATGCTGATTTTTTGTGAGACCATCCGTTGGATCTGATTGGTACTATGATTTGACCTACTATATTTATCGGGTCGTCCGTAAATCCACGTACGGGATTCTTCGTCGCTTGATCGAATGAGTTGATTTTTAGCTAAGGGTCCCTTAGTGAGTCACATTTCTTAGTGAATTCGTGAGTCACATTTCTTTTTAGGCAGCTGAATTGACTTGGATGTATAATTGGAGGAAATTTTTTTCCTAAACCGATATTAAGTAGTTAGTTCAGCCCTTTACCTTCGTCGTGCAAATTGTTGTCACGCTGAGTACAGAATAGTAGTCGTTGTCGCTTTTTCTTCATTCTGACTATGCATTAATTACCCCAAAGCATTGATTATGTACATAATTATATAAAATAGCCTGTTCCGACGGATATACATATTTCGTATTTATAATTCCGTGATTATTGATTATTTACAAAAATACGGTTTTCCGTCTGGTTTTACAATGTTTGTAGTATGTCCTTTGAAATTGCAAGATGTACAAATAACGTCGTTTGCAGGGCGGCATACAGCAAAGTGGCCCTCCACAATTTTTCATCCCTATCACATACATGAGTTTTTTCTATCTACAGCGAGTGTTGGTTCAAATTCCGGTAGTTGTTTAAAAAATGATTTTGCACAATATGAAAGTTTCTTAAACAGTTTGTCGATTTCGAATGATTTGGGATCCTTTCTCGTTGTTTTATTTAACATTCAGAGTTTTCTGTGGTGGTAAAGTTTCTTGTGGTCTGATATTAATTTACGTTGGACTTCGAGTTTTTTATATGGTTGATAGAGATGTCGAGAATCGGTTCGTCATCTCCGTTTGAAATATCACAACTCTTAGCCATCTCAGTTAGCGCGCCCAGAACTGTTCCAATCTCTTCTATCTCAATGGCGTCTATTAACTAGCATGTCGTGTTCGATTGTTACGTTTTGTTTTTCGATAGAAGCTTGATTTAGAAAATCTAAAAATCAACGAAGTTTGTCCGAGCGGAATTGACTTATGGAAATTTTAGGAGATAAAGTGCTTCCCTCACTTCTCAGTGACAAATTTTCAGCAAATTTTCTTGTCCGCTTACTCATGCGCATTCCGTTAAATGTCTTGGCTTCTAGTTTGAATCTGATGCTATCTGATCTGTCAAACTTTCTCTGGTCTTCAATGTTTCCTGCTATCCGTTTGGCTTTGGCCGTCGTTGATTCATTTTTGTTGTTTCTCTTCTAATTGTAAGATTTCAGGTTTGAGAAAATCCAAAAAATTCAGTAGACTTTTTACATCGATGTTCTCTTTGACTAATAAAGCCGCTTGGGGACATATCCATCCAGTCTTCCTAGTCTTCTGATCGCGTTATTTGCCAGAATGGTGGTACTCCTCTCATGCCAGATTTGTTTACAGATTACTGTGATCTATTGAAATATGATGATGTTTTAACTCAACTAAGCTTAAACTGAAAAAGAAAGTAAAGAATAGAGTTCAATTACAATGATTGTTATTTCTAACTAATATGCAAAAACACTGAACTCGCTCACTCGATGAAGATTGCTAGCATTAGTCAAGTTAATATACGACTTGCTAAATCAGAAGAAAACAAACAGAAAGTCACAACACCAGGGATACATCTCTTTAGGTACATAAAAACAGTTAAAAGATTTATAGCGCTGCGGTGACCTTCAGGTTTTTTGGAGCAGATTTTTTCCTTTCAAAATTTTCAATGATTTCTAGGTTTCATTACAGTTCAATTTCATTAGATGGTTAGGAATAAACACCTACATTTTGATTGATTCAATTACTTTTTTCACCTTTAAATAAAACCTTCATGTTTCCAAAATTTTCACTGGATTTGAGATAATTGTTGAACTTCAATATAGCAGTTTCTGCCTAAACACGATGTCATTTTTGACTGTACATTCTCTCCCATTCGCACTTAAGCCCAATTATTTCTAAAACCGGTAGACTTTATTCTCAGTACTTTGCTTAACGCACTGTTCAACATCGCTTAGGTGACATTCAATCAAGATTCACCACAAGTTAATCCAAATAATAATATAAAAATGCCTCTCGCTCCTTGTGCATCAGTCGATTGTTTTTTTTTGCACCACTCAGAAAACTATTCGCAACAGTAGTTAAACTACTCATTCGGTCGACTTGAAGAGTATGAAAATTTAAATTTGCAACCTTGTTTAAGAGTTAAGATACCGGGCTCAAATTGCTATATAATTAGTGAGAGATAAATGAACAAAATAAGAGCAGCAATCTGACCGTACTGGTGACTCTGAAGTTGTTATAGTTTGAAAGCTATTGGAACGAAAGATTTTTATATAAATATTTCATCAATCATCAAAGATGGTGTCAGGTGTAAATATTCCCGAAGCGTATACAATCCATAACCTTTCCAATCATCTGAACATCAATCACAAAAAACTGCAGTGCTGCTAGTTCAAAAAACTTAGTTATGTAAATCAATAGGTAATGTCAGAGTTCCTCCTCTTTTTTATTGAATTGCGATATAAAACAAGCATTTTGAGAAGTTAAAAGACAAGCTCGATTGAATTTAATTAATTACTCAACCAGGATTGCCGTTTACTGTGCAAACAGCACAGCATGTTTTGACCATAGTCTTAAAAAGTTTTTTTTTCAAATTAAACTCGTTTTTTTTTGTGTGGCATCATAGTAAAACCTGATCGAAAAAAAAAGAAAAATTAGGTATACTCGACAGTCATACAAATAAACCGATTGGAAGACTGTTTCTGTAGAAAAATATTGTAAAAAATTTTAAGAAATGTTCTAGTTTTTTTACAGAATTTTTTCGAGTTTTTGAAGTTTTTGATTGCCAAAGTGGTTCCGAAAGTTTTAATGTTGTCCGGATTACGACTGAAATGGCTTTATTATGATCTATCACCAATTCCGATGATTT